>NW_021705892.1:0-43917 GCF_003719475.1 Trypanosoma rangeli
CGCGCTTCGTCTCCCCATTTCCGGGGCGACTGGGGCGGGGGTCGCAGAGTCGCGCGGCGGGAGCGTCTCCTCGACGGCGCGGAGTGGCGGCCTCCGCCGCGGGGTGGACATGGAGGCGCTGCAGAGGCGCCGTTCCGCGCTGTTTGCGGCAAGCGGGCGCGCGGGCAGCGCCACCAGTGACGCGGCGTCTGTCGCTGCCCTGGGCGGCGGGTTGGAGCGCCAGCCGAGCCGCCAGGGCGGGGGTACGGCGGTGGAAGCCGTGGCGCGGAACTCTGCACCAGCGACGCCGAGCCACCAAGAGGAATCCCTCAATCGGCGGCGTTTGCCGAGTGGAGGGGTGAGGAGGGGGCGACAGAAGCAGGAAGGGGCGCCATTTCCACGCGGCGTGGATGATGCGGAGCCTCTCGACGTGACAGCGAACCTCAGCCCCCTCCTGCGAGTTGTCTTGGATCTTACCAACATGGTGCCAACAGGCCGTTTGCGTGAGACTTATGGCGTAGACGATATTTGGGATGTTGTGGCCTCGTCTGGTGAGGCGATATCGAAGGCGTTTCCGTCTGATCAAACGCTGTCTTTCTCACCAGGGATTACTTCAGCGGGTTCTTTTCGCTCGGTGACAGTTTTGTGTCTTCGCCAAAACTGCCTGGAGTCACTAAAAATACTGCCACCGTCGCTTCTGCGTCTTGATGTGAGTGATAACACGTTGCAAGATCTGACGGGCATAGGGCAGTGCAGAATGCTTACTCTGCTCAATGCACGGAAAAACCGGCTTCATTCCATGCTTGGGTTAGAGCGAAACCTTGCGTTATCTCACATTTTCCTCGGCCACAACGATATTACCTTTGTCGAAGGTATAGCGCATCTGCTTCTCCTAGAGACACTTGATTTGGCGCATAATAGACTTACAACACAGGCCTCCATTCGACCTCTGTCACTTACAAGAGGACTGCGGCACTTGATGCTGCATGGTAACCCTGTGGCGGAGCGTATAAAGCGTAGTTACCGTCCTTTGCTGCGTAATCTTTGTCCATCGTTGCTTTCAATTGATGGTGACCGTCTTACTTTCTCACGATTGGCAGCAAAGGCAGAACATGAGGGCAGTCGCCTTCGTTTACCCTATGCTCCTGGGGGTAGTATTAGTGGTGTAAACATTTCCACGTCGTCCGCAGATGACGGCGAAGTGGCAGAAGTATCACAGTGTGCCAGTTATATGCATTTACTAACGCGCGGTGCTGCGGTTGGGGCAGGTTCTGGCTATGTTGACGCTGAACGAGCTGCGCGCACGGCAAAGGTGTTGAAGGCTCAAGCTGCAGCTCGAGATAAAAAAAGGAAACAACAGCGAGGCCTCCCAAACCGAGCGGGTGGGGAACCTCTTCCACAGGAGCTCTTAAAACATCTTGCACAGGAATCGAGAAAATACCTGGAATCCTTGCTCGAGGAGCGGCTGTCCAGCATGCAGGTGTCGCAAGTCGTGGACACCGCACCTGCCGTCGTGGAACGCGGGGATGGCAATGATGCGTTGGAGAGTTTACCAAATGATACACCTGCGCAATGCAAGGGTGTCGAGAGGGAGGACAGTGAAACTTGTGTCAGTGGTGGCAGTAATCACCAGGCTCAAGGGTGGACCCAAAACATCATCCCTGTGAACATCTCCAGTGAAGAAAGGGATGAGGGAAATCGGGCGTTTCCGGTTGGTAACCAAGCGCGAGCAGTGCACCGCGATGCGACGCTGGACCATGAAGAGTGGCTGCATCTCCGTAATCGTCGAAATACCCGTCATGCACCATTTGGAGATACACCTCAACGTAATTCGCCGAGGCCCAACACTCCAGACACGCCTGAGACGAGGTGCATGGAGGACGTGGTATTTGTCTCACCTATTCGCAAGGATGAAGAAACATCTCACGCTGCTTCGATGAACGCCACGGAAATCTTACGCGATGTTAACATGCTGGATCCTCGTTTCTTTGCCGATGGCAAAGTCGCCACTGAGCCAAAGGCGAAACCCCGTCTTGTGGCAAGCCATTTGCGGCGACCGATGCTGTTGTCTCCATCTACGGATTCCTCACCAGTTAAGGCGCACAGGATTTACTCAGCTTCAAAGTCTCGGAGAGGCGCTAAGTCCTTTATTGCGGCTTCTGCACCTCGGTCGCATGGCACCAAAGCGGCTGATGTGCCAATTCTTCTCTCCCCTCCACCGCCCTTGACATCTCCGTGTGCTCTGCATTCCAAGGTAAGGGATAGTTTTGTGAAGAAATGGGTCATTCAACTCTACCAAGACGCAGAGGCTATTCAGGACGCATTACAAACTCTAGTTTCCCTTTTAGACTCACAGGGGTGGGGCAATCCTGCAATTGTTGATAGGTTTTCTTTTATTCCTGCTGAGTTATTAGTAGAGCGAAAGCGATGTGTTGAAATTATTACCGAAAGCGGAATGCTCTTGGACATAGAGATCCCCCTGGACGTGGTGCAGCAATACCACCTCACCCCTGACGAGTTGAGGCATACCAGTGATGAGGAATACAGTGAGGAAGATGATTCTGTAGTGGATCCACGTTTTAAAGCTTGCAACAAGCGTCGAGAAAAACGTGAAATTTTGCGCTGCATTCGCCTGATTGGCGATGGAAAGACATGTCTTCGGTACCTGGTTCTACTCATCGAGGAGGGGAGGGAGGAGGAGCTACAGCGCTATGTGAACGAGCTGCGAGTACTCATACCATGTGAATAAAGGGGGCGGGTGAATGTGGAAGGAGGCAAAAGTGTGTGAGAGAGTGAGTGGGAAATAAAAAAATAATAATAGAAAAACAAAAAGTATGAGAAGAAACGATACCATTATATAAAGCAAAAGTGCATGAAACAGATATATATATATAGAGAGATAGAGAGAGAGAGAAAGATGTGATGTGTGACGTTCTTGCCCATTGGCTCTTCTTGAGGGCCAGTGCTAACGTTGAGGCGGAAGAATGGGGAAACATTGATGATTGGGCCTTTTATATAGACACTACTTGGAACGTGATTAGTTGAAGATGCAGTTTGCCACAATTATCTTTTTGTTTCTGTTGGTCTTTTACATCTTTATTTTTTTTGTTGTTGTTGTTAAGTTTTGAAATACCCTCTTTATTTTTGCTTCGTCTACTGATATATTTGTTATTTTTTTTGGTGTGTTATTATTATTATTATTATTATTATTTTGTGCACCACCCATTCAACTCCTCTTTGCTTCTGGGCCCTTCTCGCTGCCTGCTGTGAGGCACACCCTTATTATTATTGTTTGAGGTGGGCGTCCTCGGTTGTGTTACTAGTTAGTCACTGCTCTGGGGGACTTCCTGCCGGATGCGTTTGCCGTTGCCCCAGTCGAATGCATCCGACACTTTCACCGGTGACGCCGCACGAAACAACGCGCAGTCAGAGGCCGGGAAGGAGGTCACTGATTTCGCAGCTCAACTGCATGGCCCTCCGCAGACGAAGAGGCTGCTCAACGCTCTAGCAGGTGTTCTTCTTGGAGTTACGCGTAGAAGAGCAGCGGAGGACTCTACTCGAAAAGATGTTTATGCTTTGCCTGATGGGAACAGGAAGGAAGGAGTTGCTTCCTCCAACTCTAGCGCGACGCCCTTTCCTGAGCCGGACCGCATTGCCCAAGAAGCCTACCTTAATGATTTGTGTTTGTATTTAACTTCCGGAACGCGTACTACAGAGACCGATCAAACTGCTGGAACGTCCCCGCCGATTCCGTTGCCCCTTCCTAAAAGTGGACGCCCTCAGCATGCTCGGGAACTCTTCATGCGTCTTGCTAAGAGTCATTACTGGCGTCGCACGCTGCTCATCCCATTACTGCGTCGTTGGTGGCAGGAGGGGCCTCACTCTGTCTTTAGTCTGATCCTTCTTCAAAGTGTCACCGATGCAATTAGGGAGGAGCTGCTCTCCACCACCTCGGGTAATACGGAGAAGGCTCTGGTGAATATGCAACTAGTAACGTGTAAAAGTGATGGAGTAGCAAGTAATGAGCGGCTACTTCGTTCAGAAGCTATGCAAGGTCTGGAGGAGTTGCTAAAGGCGACCGGGTCTTTTCGAGGATTGTGTCTGGGGGTTGAGGCCATCACTCGGAGTCACATAAATAATTTACAAGCGCGTGTAACAATAATTCTTATGGGAAGTGTCTGCGACGCTGGGAAGGACACACCAACAGGGCGTGCGCAGGCTGAAATAGAGCGTCTTGTTAACGCTTCCACGCAATATGTATGGAGGGACGTGTTTGCTTTTTTGTCTAGGACCATGAGTGATGTGGGGGTGGCGTTTCGTGAATCTGTTTGGATGTTTTTAATGACTCTGCTTTCAGGTTACACAGGCGCTCTTCTTCTGCTTGAAAACGATTCGTGTGTTGCTCAACACAACCCTGTCGTGGTGCAGGCTCAACGTATGTTTATTGAGCGAATGCAAGAGCACTTGCGAGGGTATCTTACGGTTCGTCTCACATCAGACAACGTGACCACCGATAGCTCACTTGCGACTGTGCATAATGTTGTGTGTCGACAATCCTTCTTTTGGAGGGCGTCACTGGAAGTTGAAGTGGCCATGGAGTCGTTGCCGTTTGCTTTTAGATCCAATTCACTCGTGTTGTCGTGGGCGCGTAGGTTGGTTTCCACCGCGTGGGGCAATGCATTTCGTCTCGTACAGTCTCTTGTGCGTGCGCAGGAGGCCACCGAGGATGTTCCGGACACCGTTGAGAGCACCGATTCAATGCTTTTTGCGATTCGACGGCGGTACCGTCAGCTGTTGGAGGAGCATTTAGAACTACTTGCGTCGGAGGATTTGAGATGTTTTGCCGGCACCAAGCGTCTGCGCTGGGAAGACGCGGATGCTGGTGGCGAACCGGGAGGTGGATCAGTGACCGCACCAACGGTGAGGACGTCGTCGTTGTGTTGGTCATCGTACGTCACTGAATATTTTTTGCGAACGTATCATCCGAGTTGTTTCACGGTTCTTTCCCTTATTGAACAGGACACCCTTGTTGCTTTGCTGCGTCAATTACACACTGTGATAGTCAATGGGGAAAGTGATGCGTTACGGGTTTCTGTGGCAGCTCTCATCACCTCGATTGACAGCAACGAGGTAGAGGCCCAGAAGACAATATTGCAGTGGCACTTAAGGCATGTTCATGATAAAATTGTACGGGCATTTGGAGAAGATGCCTTATTACTCATGTGTTTGTTGCGTGCCTTATTTGTCTTTTATGAACGCATTGGCAAGACGAATCTTAATGTCTGCAGTGTACTACGCGAAACACTGCTACCTATTCTGGCAATGTTATGCTCCGAACACCACAGCAGTTCTGATTATCATGATGATGAGGAGCCGTATTACGAGAGTCAGCAGTGTATTATGACACTTCTTGCGTCCGGTTTTCTTGCGCTACCATGGGACCTGCGTGGGATTCGCGTACGACTGATGTTGCACAACTGTATTGGGGCAAGGTTGCAGGACGCTTTTTCGGCCGAAGAGGCCCTCGCGGAGGTGGATCATCTGTTTGAACTCTACGTGGATGGTCGTCACACACCAGAGGATTCAGCGGCGGCGCTGTGTGACGATCTCTCGCAGGATCCGGTGCTGCAGCTGCTGGCGTCTGGAGGAGAAGCAACAACGGCGATTACAATGGATGTAATGGATGATTTATTCCATCCAGAGACGCCTGTCCATTTTCCTGCGCCTTGCGGCACTTTGTTGCTGATGTCCATTTTTCGCACCTTGTCACTAAACTTTTTGAGACTTCGTGCAGAGTGGGAGCAGCAGAATGAGCATGCGAGGGAGGGTGCTATGGACTACTTGGGACGCGAGGCTACATTCTGCACACTGAGAGATATTGGAGTGTTTCGAGTTCTTATTCAGCTGGCGCATCGCATGGTGTTGGGCTTTCAACTGCAGCCGGTGGGTTTATTGCGATTATGGCTCTCATACATGAGTCATCTTTTTACGCATATCGTACCTCCTTTGACTGAAGACGATGAAATCTCGCTGATGATGCCGCACGCTGGCGATAGACTCTCATCTCGCGCGGAAGACGGGTCTTCGCGGCGAGCCTATAAGCGCTCGCCAAATGAAACTTCACAAGGAGAGCTACGCGCGCTTTTGGGTGAACTGCTTGCCGACCTCGCGTTGATGTCACTTGTAGATAGTGAGGCGGTTATGCAGTGCCCTTCTGCGGCGCCACATCGCCCTGGTGGTCCAAAGTGGCTACAGAAGCAAGCCCAGAGGTCGCAGGATGTCCTCATACTGCAGCGTGTGTTGCCCGTTCTTGTGCTGGAGGAGTTGTGTTACGCACTAAGAGTCCCCATTGAGGATCTGGGCACGGAAGGCGCGGATCCGGCGTTTGCACGTCACGTAGGAAAGATGGTGGAACAATCTTTCTTGGGTGTACTTGGCGTGTTTGCATTCTGCCAACGCATGGAGCTTTTCGTGGTGCCGGGGAGTCTTGCCGACAGACGCGCCGCGGCGTTGCTGCAAACTCTATGGTCGGCGGTGGAGATGGGCTCCATGGTGATGGCGTCTATGTGACGTTGTCCTTTCCAATCTTTGATAAACTCGATAGCAATAGCACTATCGTTTAGGCGCCGTTGCTTCCTCTCTGTTTTATTTTCTTCCTTAGTGAGGGTCCCGCACAAAAGAATCCGGAATCTGTGGTGAGAAGTACTGCCTAGCGACATCCGTGCCAAAACGAAGGAAAGGAAAACGGAAAAAAAACAGGAGAGAAAAAAGAGTAAAAGATGTGGGTGAGTGAGGCATGAGCTTAATTGTTGTTGTTGTTTTTTTTTTTGCTTTGCTGCTTTTTTATGGGTTTGTACTTTTTTTTCCCCTTTTCACTTGTTTTCTTATTTTTGTTTTTGTTTTTGTTTTTCTGCTGGCCGGCTCTGCTGTGAAAACAGTTTGGCGCGGTCCGATGCGCCCAAACAGTGCACATCTGGGGCGTCTCTTCTGCCCGTCTGGTATTGGGAGTAACCACCGCTTTCCTCCGTACCTGCAGCAGGCAGCGTATCTCCTGCCTGTTGTAGCTGGTAGCTCGTGTCGTGTAGAGGATGCGAGGCGTTTGTTTGTTCGCTGCAGCAGTTGCGACCAGCAGCGCCTTGATGGAATGGGCAAAAGGCACGGCGACGCCAGCACCGATGCTGGGACTGTGTTTGACGAAAGTGTAGTCTCTCTGCAGCGTCTTGGTTTGGTGTCGCTTACACACGACGAACCCTCCGCGGGGGGAGATGCAAAGTTGCGAAGACTCCGCCGTGATCCTGTGATTAATGTCATGCTGCAATCCATCAATGTGACCTCTTCACAGAGCAGTGATAAAGAGAAAGATACGCTCTTTCAGTTGTTACATGGCGTCATTGTTCCCCTAATTATCTCTGGTCTTGCCGCATCTTCAGCGCCTTCCCCATCGAGGCGCGGTCCGCGTCTGGTGGAGGAAGTTTCGGTGGAGTCATGCTTTTCTTTGCTGCAGCAACCAAGAGGAAAATTCACCAGCATTAATGACACCACGTGTCGTTTTATGACGGATTTAGTGGGCGAGGCTCTGCTGTTTGGGGTTTGTGAGCAGGTACTGTTCCCCTGCGGAGGTGGTCTCTTCCGCTTGCATCGCGAGAGGATGCAGCAGCTGTCGCCGTGTTTGTTGACGTTGCAGTGGTGGTGGTGGCAGAGAGTAGATGCATCTCTACGCCACGCCCTGAAACCACGTGCAGCAGGCGAAAATGTACCGCTTGAGGCCCATATCGACGCAGCGCAGGAGCGGGTGCAGTATTGGATTAAAAAACGGGATGCATTTCTCCCACAGTTTCTTCTTCGTGTTCCCATGGACGACACAATGGCGTTGGTGGCAGATGCCGTGCGCTGTTGGCTGCCCTATTCTTCTTTACAAGGGCAACAAGCGCTCTCTCTGCCCATGTGGCGACTGCACTTGTCGGATGAAGCAAAAACCAGAATGGCGTTAGAGACGTTGCAGTCTATTCAGTCGCTACTTGTTCGGCGACCTGCAGGTATTTCTTTAAGTGAGTTATCGGAGCTTATCTCCTGGTCGACAGTATCAAGCCTCCTTCAAAAGAAAAGCCTCTTGAAGATGTTGATGTCTTTCCCTTCTCATTTTGTTGTGCACAGTGTGCACGGAACGGCGATGGTGCAGCTCCAACTCCGTTCAAGTGCAAAGAGTGCTATTAATGCCGCGGATGTGACTGTGTGGGTATTGGGCAGCCGAAATGATTCTGTCACCACCACAGCCACGTTTCTTCAGGAGGTCGATCTTGTCATACGAGCCGTGGAGTTTTTGCGGAAGCGGTATCTGCTTGCGAGACGAGTTACATACGAAGATTTACGTGAAGTTCTTGTACCTGCAAAGGACTCTGATGATGGTGAAGCTTTTTTGGATGTCTTGCGCCGATATGATGTTGTGGCTGACTTTGACGCTGCTGAGGTTGTTTCATGGACTTCCGTGCATCAGCGAAGTGTTTGTTTGTCACCACGAGAGTCTGCTGCGCTGAAAGCGATTGAAACCGCTCGCAAGGCGAAAGGCAAACACTGTCAGCTTTGTGCAGAGGCGATTAAACTGTTTCTTTTCCGATGCAATGAAGAGGTGACTGCAGCAGAAATTCCTGACGCATTCATGCCCATTGCTTACTTGCAACGCTGGTTACAATCCGAGCGGCTTCCTTTAACTCAGGCGGATCTCTTCAAGGTGTTGCGTGAATGCGCACTACCATTTGCGGTGGATGAGAGGGCACAATGCATTCGTTTCAGAGGTGGAGAAATGACAGGGTTGACTCCAGCTGATGTGCCACTGCCTCCAGAAGCTCCAAAGGCACCAACATTGTCTTTACCACCACCACCACTGTCACCGTCCATGGCTTCTGTCCAGAAGTTAACATTTGATTCACAGTTGGCGCGTGTATTAAAAGGACAACAGCCGGATGCTTTGCTACGCTTTGCGGAGGCCACAATTCATGCGGTGTTTGTGGTTCTTTTACCTCTTGTTTCTGTTCCATCTGGAATGCGGCTTCAGACACTGCTTCGTCGGGTCCGCTGGGGATCTGTGGCCGCAACACTTGGTGTCCTCCCGTCTTTTCTAGAGGCATTTGAAGGACTTTTTTTCGATGTGCTTGTTGATCGCAGTGCGCACGTGGAGGATACTGTGGTGGCGGCGTTTCGTGGGCACGTAGGGCCCTGGCTTCTGTACGCTCGTCTGATATCGCGCCTATTTCCATCGGATGTGGACATTCCGCTGCAAATTGTTGCAGAGGGACTATCGTGGGGTGTGTGGTTTGCCCCCAGGTTTGGTGATCTTCCCACGCTGCTGCGGCGTGTGGGGCGCTCCTGTCGAGATGGATACCTTTTTGCGAAGAAGCAGATAGTCACTGGACCTCTTGTGAAGGATGATGCGGTGCTGTGGGAACTTTTGGTAAGCGTGAGAAAACAGGAGGACGATCAGCAGCAGCAGCAGCAGCATGATGGTAATGGCATACCTGAGGCTCAGCAGTACGTGTTCCTTAATCCAACAGATTTCTGTCGATACATGCGTGGCACGAATGAGACGGATAACAATAGCTGCGGCAGCTGGATGCAACTTGCTGAAGCGGCTGTTCGTCGTTTTCCATTGTTTTTTCAGTGGTATAGTGCCTCAATTGATTCGACGCCGCTTCTGCGTATTGCACTGAAATGTGCCTTTGCACCAACTGGACTTGTGGCCTTGGTGGAAGAATATGTTTGCCCGCTGCTGCGACAGCGCCCCGATCGTGGTATCAGCATCGCGGAGCTGGATGATCGTCTTGGTTGGTCTCGCGGTAACTTTGATACACACCCTACTGGCGTATCTGCTCTTGGTGTTGCCGTCAGTAGTGCCTCACTGTACGGTGTTCTTCAACGGTACGTGGAGGTAGAACATTCACCGCGGCTTCTGCTGCTGCGGGACGCTACAAAGATGACCGCACATGACGCTGTGATGGTGCGACCCGACACTGCTATCTATCGAAGCCCAGAGGATATGCTGCTGGAGATTAATGGCCTAGAATACATGGCAAGTGGGAGCGGCACGCTGCGCCCATCCAACAGACCCATCTCTCTTTTCGAATTGTTGGCGGAGGAGCAGGAGCTGCAGGGAGGCGAAATACCCTCAACTCCATCTCGACCAGAAGAGTGGTGTGTCTCGCTGTTGTGCGATGGAAACACGGCCACTGAGTGGGAAAGGGAGTTGGCAAATGGCAGTGGTGACGTTTTGGTCTGGTGTGACCGTTGAGGTGAGCACACTGGGGATTTTCATGCTTTTTCAGCAATCAGGGGTGGGATATGAGCGAGAGAGAAAAAGCATTAAATGGAACATGATGATTATTATCATTATTTTATGGTGTGCACTTGTGTAAAAATGATCATGTTTACTGCTCTCCTTTGAATTTACAAGTCTTGTCACACTTCTTGTGTTGGCTTCCTTTTTGCTTTGTCGTTGGTGGCGCTACAGGAGGGGGAGAGGGTGTGTGGGGGAAAGGGCGAACAAAAAACTGTGTGTGTGTGTGTGTGACTAAATTATAGAGGGAGAGAAGCCGGAAGGGAAGACGTGTCGTCTATGACAAGAAAGGACTCCGTTGCGCAGAAGCCCACAGCATCGACGCCACTGCCCCTCTACAATACCGCAGTGCGGTCTTCCCTGGACCCGCGACCGGTGCTTCTGCGTGTCCCTTTGCTCACACCGAGCTGTCACGAGGCGGAGGACGGTAATTCGGACAATGATGCAAGCTTTCTGCATGCAGCTGAGCTGCAAAGTGGCCATGTCGTTGCAGTGGACAGGAGTAGCAGCAGGAAGGCACGACGAAGCGCAGATGGCTGCGAGGGTACCAACTTGAAATTCGACAGCGCAAACCTTTCCTTGATGATGTCGCCGACACCGCAGCCGCTGTGGCCACATGCATCAGAGGTGAGTGTCACACGAGTCCCAGATAAACACCTCGCCAAGGCACCATCACCGCCACCTGCCGTTTCCCGGCGCAGTACTAGTGCCATGTTAGTCTCACCACGACCGTCCCCGCTGAGCAAGGGCGGGATGAATGGGGAGAGGCGGGAAGGGCATGTGCCTCCTTTTGCCCAAGTGTTTCCTGCGGCATCAAAAGTACAAGAGAGAACTGGCGGTAAAGGTGATTGTGCAGAGGTTCAGCGGTTTCTCCAGGTTGTTCCTCCACACCCACAGATAAGAAGCCCACTGCAACATCTCCTGGTCTATAACAATGAGGCACAACGGCAGAGTGAAGGGTCTTCAGTCGGTAATGTGGGGCTTGTCGCACAAGGGAGTAGGGCGCAATCGCACAGTATTGCCGCATCTGCATCGTCACTGGCAGATGAGGTGCAACTACGGTCCTCTTTCATAAGAGGAGGTGATTGGCGTTCACAGGTTGATCCCTGCCGTACGTCGCCGACGTCTCTTCAGTTTTCCTTACCTCGTGATGACAAGAGCAGTTCCTCCACTGACTCCACTCTTACCGCGCAGCTTCCTTTCAGTAGCACCCGGCGATGCCTCCAGGGAAGCCGAATTTCCCCCTTTTCAACTCGGAGGGTTGCCTTTTCGCTGGCGCTAGTAAACGAGGACGGCAGTACCTCTGGTGAGGATCATAGAAACGGCACTAAAAGGTCAACCCCACTGCCACCGTTGCGCTCTAGTTCTGTGCCCGTTTGTAGAACGGCTCGGGTTGCGGGTGGTCTAGCCGATAACGCGCGACCGTCTTCTGCGTTGCACAACTCCTCTACCTTTTCGGTGCGACCCTCTACTGCTGAACCGGTGCATCTACCTCAACCCATAATTCCTGCGAAGACGGAGATCATGAAGGTGTATCATGCCCTGCAAATACAGGAGCAAGCGTTGCTGCTGATGGAACGCGAAGAGAAGGAGCGTCGTGAAATAACTACCGCCTACGTACACGCCATACGGGGGTTAATTGTGAATTATACCTTCCAACGCACCTTGCTTCTAGCAGGGGATGAGAAGACGTTCTCCCCAAATTCATGCCCCTGGAAAGAGACGTCCACCACTTTAAAGCGAGAAAGGACAAAAAGAAAGGCTGCGGTGAAGGAGGAGGGAACGACTAAGACGAAGGCTGGTTTAAAAGTAGCCGGCTCACCGCCGCAGTCTTCCATCACAAAAGCAGCTGGCTCTTATTCGCCAAAGTTTTCCCCACACCGTAGCGTGGCTCTTGCCGAGGACAAAGGTGCCCGGAGGGATTTGGTTCCTGCTTGTGTGCATGACAGATTTCATATGCAACGGTGTCAAGGGACTGAGAAGGAGCTCATTGCCACAGGATCTACTAGTGGTAGACGCCCCATCGTTGACCCCAGCAGTTCTTCTGGGGTTGAATCCCTTTTTTTGCTAGAGGTTGGTGAAAACATGAGTTGCGTCGACCATGCCATGCGCCTTGTTGAGGGACGGCTTCTTCGTTTTTTTTCAGCAGAGACAAGCGCTCGGCAATGCGTGGTTGAGGAGGAGGCTCACACGTTTCATTTCCTTTTACGTTATCATCGCCTTTGCGAAAACGCACTTCAACCCGCAGTTATCTACTTACAGGAGGCATGCCAGTGGCAAAATGTTTTGACGGAAGCAACCAATGATCTTCATCGCCTGCAGGATGCTCGACTTGATTGGGAGCTTCAGCAGAATATAGAGTCTGCCCGTGCTTACGCTCGAAATGTGGCCGCGCTGATGGAGCAGGAAAATCACATCCGATTCGTGCGTATTCAGCAAACAGAAGCTCAAGAATACCGTCAATTGGTACAGGTTTTCTACTCAGGGTTGACAGCACTTGCGGAGCTATGGATGTGCAACCAGCGACGCCACGTGTGGGAACTAGAGGAAAGGATGAAAACTATTGTATTTCAGGAGGGGGAGGACCGGGAGGCGGTGTGGATCACTGAGCTCCGACAGAGAGGTGTGCTGTACCGAAGGTTTGAAAATGAATATCAAATTCGTGCATCGTGCGCCTGGGATTCCTCGCCCCCTACACGCGGGAATAGGGAGGATGCAGCGGTGGATGCGTCGATTGAATTGAGTGCCATTGTGGGGGTTCATGGCGACGACCACTCGTGCGTCAGCCACGTGGAGGGCACTTCTGCAAATTCCCCGGCGGCAGTGACGATGTCAAATGCAAAAACGCCTTCAACCATGCAATCTGTTAACAGCATCGGTGCCCAGCTTATGACTGTGGCTGCTGCTGAATATGACGCTGCCCGAGAGGCTACTTGGTCAAGGAGTGTAAAGCAGGCTGCGCAGGTTGAACGCGAGTTTTTTGAGTGGAACCCGACATCAAACACTCTCCTCACTGCAACAAACAACACAACGACAGGGACGACTACACTTGTTGTGGGTGGTGATTCGCATTTGGTACATAATACATCAATTAGTGGCCAAGGGGGGCCGCTAGCGCCATCATCGCCCCAGCCGCGTAGTATTCCTTGCTCCGGCACGACCTTGCACTCAGGTCTATCTTCTCACCGTGATGCTCTGGCTGCGGCGGAAGCGCGTGATGAGGATCAAACCCAACACGATGAAACCTGCTGCAATGCTCCCGCTGCCCTGTGTGAGGGGAATGTAGATGCATCTATAGAAGGATTAGATGTAACTCCTGACTCATCGGGGTTGAACGCCTTGGTGTCATCCAATTCAAGTTGTAAGGCGTTGCGCCGCGATGTTGGTGTCTCAGTGAATCTGCGGTCTTTCGAAACCTCGCGAGCTGCAGTGAAAGGACATGTGGCACGGCTGAACCGTCACATCGTTCCGTGCTCTTTAAAGGATCATCGATGTTGCAACGAGCAACGCCACGAAGTCAGTCTGCTGCCTCAGCGTCAACGCAGCGGTGGCCGATCACACATGACGTCGTGCGGTACCCAATTGACTCCACCCACAAGACGCCCTTATAGAGATGATGTTATTTTTGTCCGAGACCCACAGAAACCCCTTTCAACAGCCACAAAGAAGGAAAGAATTCCTGCGGAAGCGACGATGGGGTTGAGGAAGGAAGTGTCCAATAGAGCAGTGTTGAGGACGTCGTCTTCATCCTCGGCGTCGCCCTGTCAAGGCGAGGATGCGGTACGAGGAGAGGTTTCTCAAGAAGATGGAACTGAATTGGGAGGTGGTGAGGAAGGCCTTGAAGAAGTTGAGGTCCTTGAGGACATAGATGACTGGAGTCAAGCTTCAGGTGAGGTGGAAGAAGGCACAACACGTAGGGTTGAGGAGGCCCCTTTGCCTGTGCAATCACCATCGCTTCATACTCCCTGCATTGCTTACCTGACGACAGCAGCATTGGAGACACAAGAAGCGCAGAATGATACCTTGTCCACCAAACATGTGCGGCGTGAGTGTGACACATTTCCTGAGTATTCGCTTTCCACCATGTTAGACACCACCGCGGCGGTGAGCGTAGACCCATACGAAATGGATGCCCACAGGATGAAGCAAAATTGTGCTATTAAGGTTGAGGAGGCAACCAGTCTTTCCTCTCCATCCTCATGCACCCATAGCGTCAGCCAAAGTACAGGAATAAATAGAATGTCCGATAAAGGCGTTCATAACAGCAAATGCATGCATGACGGTGAAAGGTGTGAGGATATTTCTCGTTCGTTTTTCACCGAAGTGGAAGCCAATGTGTTTACTCAAGCTAGGAGAGACTCCGTGGTATTTTACTATCCTCCGCTCAACTACATGCGTCCAACGATGTCGTGGCGAAGGCAACACGAAGGACTTGAATGGCCAACGAAGCCTAGTCCGTCGCAGGGACGTAGCCATAGCGTGAGATCAAATTGTAGCGGGCAAACAGGGAGCCAGCGACGGTGGAAGGAAGGCACCCCCACGCATGTGACACGTGTCCCTCTCGAAGAGGGCCCTGGCGTGTGGGGAGATGCGGAGATTCCGCGTAGGCCGTTTGGCTATGATGTTTCAGGCAACAAGGCCTACGAGGTGACGAATACCGTTTGCTCTCAAATACCCGTCGTCACCACCATCGCTTCCCCGATTCGAAGACGAGATGCGGCATGTCGCTTCATGGCAGAAGGAGCTACGACCCGCAGCCCCTCGCATTCAGGGCGTTCTGTATCGTGCCCCAGGGATGATTTTTCAACGGCAGCAAAGGCAAAAGTAGAATTTATGGAAAAAGAAAATCAGGAGTTTTTTGACGATCCGATGACGCTGGCGAACCTTCATGGGATCATCCAGCGGAGATCTGTCTCACCACGCCAAGCCAGCGTTGCCACGAACGTTGAAACGTTATTTAGAACTGGACGTTTGCGGTCGATGACGCCTTCCTATGTGGATGCCTTTTATAAACTTGACCACGAGGCGGCAGGGCGAAAGCGTCTTCTTGCTTCTTTGTGCCGTGGTTCAACGCTGCGGGAGTTGCCTCGAGCTGCGGCGGAGACGACCCCATATCGCCAGCACCATCAACATCATCATCGACGCAGTAGTGATGGGAACGCTAGTGGTCGTGGTTTGAAGCTGTCTCCAGGGACTTCATGTGGCAACTTTACGCGTTCGCCGTGGAGCCCCAAACCGAAACCATGGCGCTGATGAGGTATCTATTTATTTTTATATATACGTATATTTCTATATACATATTTACATGATATATCCATACATATATCGATGATGCCTGATGGACGCAGACATCCGCATGGTTACATATTTACATTATAAAGAAACCCGCGTCTGGGAATTGTTCATAAAGGAGCGATGAGTTCAAATACAAAGAAGCATTTATTATTTTACTTCCGTGCCTCTGTTGTGATTGGTGGTATGTAAACAGTTTGTCGGCTCGAGTGCGCAGATGTGGGAGATGGGGGGCAATTGGCAGTCTTCGTTCTCTACTCTACCAGAAGCCGCCGCACCTTGCTAACACAATAAAGCCTTCGAACATTGATAGTAAGGTGTAACTTGAAGTTTGTGGGGAACAAAAAGAACGCACAATTTTTTTTTTATTCTTTATCCCGATCTTTTTTTTTTTTTTTTTCTATATCTCTCTCTTTCTGTCTCCCTGTGGCCGTGTAGGGTTACGGAGTGGCTTCAGTGTTGTCTTTTGCTTTGGGGGGGGAAGCGTGAAACGCGGGTGAACGAACTAAAGAGGAAACTAACATTTAAAAAGCTGGAAAAGCAGGGGCAGGCATGTCTGCTGGGGATCAACTCTGTGATGGCTGCGGTAATCCCGCTTCTTCCTTTCAGTGTCCACTTTGCCAAGCTGAGATTGTCACTGACCGTGGTTTTTTCTGCGGCCAGGAGTGCTTCGCGAAGAATTGGTTGAAGCACCGCAATGCCTTCCACAAAAAAGGCGTCGTTCGGGCCAAACAACAACTACAGCCCACTTCCGTTGAGGCATCCGGGGACGGCCGAAAACGGTCGACGGGGGAGCGAAAGGACGCCAACGAATCCATCAAGAAAAGGCGAAAGCTGGCAACGACGGTGGAAGTGGACACAAAGGAGGCGGTGGTTGTCCCATGGATTCCGTTGTCGACGGAGGTCCCCGGTGCAGGAGAAGTGACACCGTTACTATCCCCCGACATTCCCCGCGCAGTGATTGGAGGCTGCCCATCGGCAGATTGCCGTACCTCATTTTGGTCGGCGGCTTTTGCGGCATCACGCTATATTGCTGCTGTGCTTTCTCCGCGGAATGGCGACACACCGCCTCACGTGCTAGTTGTCACAAGTGGTCCGTTGGAAGCGCATGCCATGGCCTGGGCCGCACGCTGCGCTGGTCTTGCAGGAGTTATGCGTCTCTTTGTGAGTGCACCTGTAGAGGCTGAGGGGGTGGGCTCAGCGAAGAAGAACTCTGGTGAACGACGGGTTGTCATCACAACACAAGCGATTGTGCGCCATGTGGCCGACGGTTCTGTGGCTGTGTGGCTACCATCAGCAGACAGTCTCCTTGTGACACTGCCTGGTGTTGTAAACGCGTGCGACCTTCAGGCCGTTCACACCCGTGCTGTATTTTTTGTCTACCGTTCCGCAGATTCGGCCTTAACGGAAGACAACTGGTGTGCAGAGGAGGAAATTGTCCATCACGTCTCTCCGCTGCCGAACCCTCCTGCTGCTCTACACCATTATTTTGATACGGTTTCCCCTAAGATTGCGGCTTTCTCCCCCAATGGGGACAACGAAGCAGATTCCGCACCAACTGTAAAGTTGCTTCGTTTTGACAATGATGTGTCAACTGCACTTTTACGTGGGGACCTCGCAGGGGCTGTTCAACATCTGGTGCGACTGTACAGTACAAATCGGGGCGTATTTGAGGAAGTGCTTGTAAACAGTTTGTTGTCGGCGCTTGGTGCTGCAAACGTCGCTCACGCCCATCATACTCTGGCATATGTTGCACGCCGTCTTGTGGATCAATCCGAAAGGTTTGATGGGCCTCCTGGAGGCACGCTAAAGGAAATGGCGCTCCGTGCAGTGGCCAAGGTGGTCCGTCTATTCCCACCCATCAGGGAAATCGAGGAAGGAAAAGCGGTAACAGAGACGAATTGGGACCTCGTCGGAACTGAGGTCGCTGGAGGCAGCGATTTACGCAAACTCGTCTCTCAGCCTTCTACCATCGAGAGGAAGAAGTTTGCAAACTACTATGCGACGCTTCCGAACCTGCAGCTTCAGGCCACCATGTGCTACCTCTACGATCATGCCCCACCTGGGATTATAGATGCCTTTGGTGCAGCCTGGGGGGTGAGTAGGGTGGTACCAGGGTTTGAAGCATTGAAGATGGCGGATCGAAAACGCGAGGATGCAGTGCGACGGTTGCGGAGTCGTTACGGGTCTAAGCTTACTCCCACCT
The DNA here is from genome assembly GCF_003719475.1 of Trypanosoma rangeli. Taxonomy (NCBI): domain Eukaryota; phylum Euglenozoa; class Kinetoplastea; order Trypanosomatida; family Trypanosomatidae; genus Trypanosoma; species Trypanosoma rangeli. Next base: position 17,805 of record NW_021705892.1, read on the forward strand.
TCGCCAATTACCTTGTGGTCTTAATGCACTTCATTTACGATGCGGTGGCGGGGTATTCTTTAAGTGTAGAAGAAGTAGAGCGCAGAACTCTGTGGTCGATGACGCTCGAGCCACAAGTGGGCTTGCTTCCTAGTTTTCTGTCAAACTGTTTTTTGCTGCGAAAGGAGGACACCTCCTCTGCAGAATCAAAGAGGGGGACCACGGCGCGGCTTTCAAGCCGGAGGCTGCCACACAAGACCCCGAGCCGCATGGAGCTGCTTCGTTCACTGCCTGTGCGAACTGCTCTTCCTGAGGAACCACTGCTTCTTTCGTGGTTGACACTTCCACTTGCGGGTCAACGCCAGCGTGAGGTGCAGCGGTTGCATCGTCAAGCCGTGGAGGAGATTCTCATGGCAATGCCACGAAAACCGCGGCCCATGTATGTTGGTGACGTCGGAAACCTTATTGGGAAATGGCCGCATTTTAATTGCCGCTTTGACGGTTCTCTTGGTGTGAGTCTCATGGAGTTTCTTATGCAACATCCTGAGGCCTTTCGAGTTGTAGGCAACCTCGTGACACGGCGTACGGCCGGCGTGTCAGAGCCTGTACGAATGCGATTTGATAACGACGACAGCGGCGACGATAGCGATAACGACAACGACTCTGATAAGGAACGCAAGGTGAAGGACCGTGCGTTGCTCACAGGGGCAAAGGGCAGCGGTGGTCGTGGATTGCGTGCAAGTGATTTGCCGGCCCGAGCACGTAAGAAGGCGGCAGTGAAGGCGTTCAATAAGGCTCGCTTTAATCGCAACTACAAACCACTTGACTCCGCCGCGAAGGTGCCAGGATACGTCAAGCATGGCCCGCGCAAAGTAAAGGGTAGGGGTCGCAAGGCCAATAAACGTGCCACAAAGCGTGGTGGCTAGTGGAATTAACGCACAGTCACCAGGAGGAGGAGGTGGAAGAGGAGGAAGCTGACGAGACAAAGTCTGGGGACCAAGGGAGGGATGGGGAGGAAGAGGAAGATAGAAAAAAGGGGTAATCGCACATGGAGTGGCTGTGTCTTTTAGTTCCCCCTCTTGGTGCACACGTCGACTCCCGCGGATTGGAGGCAGCTCCAACACACAACGCGTTTAAAAAGAAACATGGAGGAGGTAAAAGCGGAAAAGCTAAAAAAAAAAAAACGGGGATGCTGCTGGTTGGAAAAAAGAATGTTAGCATCAACACTGGAACGTATATATTTATTGACTTAGTTATACCCACATATATGGACAGAACTGCATCACTAAATTCTTGCCAGCTTTCTAGCTATCACTAACAACCCGACCATTTACTTGAGAAAGGTGGATAGAGTGAGAGAGATGGAGCAAACAAGGACAGGTGGGTCCTTTTGTCCAGATTTTCCTCTAGGGAGAAAAGTCAAAGCCCATCTTAGTCTATGATAATTTCTCTTTGTTTCTCGATTTATTTTTTTATCTTTTTAAGGCACTGGAGGACGTCAACACGTGGAGGACCAGAATAAAAAAATGGAAGGGGGTGTAAGAGTGAAGGATATTTTTTTATTTTATTTTTGAGCGGAGGTAGTGGGGTTTCCTCATCGTGATGAGGGCATCTTTGCGCCTGGCCAGTTCTTTTTCTACAACTTCATCCATTACTCCTGTGGCCTCCTCTTCCTCTTCCGTAGATGGTGCACTGCGGGAGGTGAAGCAGAAGTTTTCTGCGCCACGTGATTCCACTGCGTGTGCAGGGTGCGGGGTCTGCTGCGGCTCTTTAACGGCATGCTTTCTTTAATCAGGAACACTTTATCCAACGCGTGCTCGGTGCCCTGGAGGCCGTTGCGCCTCCTGCGCTTCCCCGCATGCTCCTTGCAGAGGGTTTTCAACAGATGCTGGATGGGGAAACCCCACAACGGGATATTCGAGCCCCTCTTTGGAGAAGTGGAGAATAAGGCATGACGCATATTGCTTCAGGGTGAATTCCACTTGGATACGGTTTTGCGACAGCCCGACGGACGTTTATATGCAGCTATCAAGAGCAACCCCTTGACACGACTGTTGGCATACGAACTACGAGCTGCTTGTGGGTACTATGCACAACTCATGTCCATTCGGACTCAACCAGAGGATAGTGCTGTGGCGTTGCTACGCACGGTTATTGCGGCTGATATCCGTACCGATCCTTTTCTAGTTGACCTCATGTTGAAGTTTGCCGCATTACACCGAAATGTGTCAACCGGTGAGTGGCTCGAGACTTGTTTAACGCCTGTAGAGAAGTTTGTAAAGGAGTGTCTGTTCCTAGAGCGTGATGCCTTTGATCGGTTTCGCTTTGATGTCCACGGTGATAACCGTCATATCTTACACTGCATTAAGCTTGCTGACATCACTAAGACTCCAAGGGATTTTGCGGCTTTACTCGATCCGGTGTTGCAGCAGTACGACATTTTTTGTCTTCAAAGTACGTTGGTGCATCAGGGGCGATGGATGGAGCACAGACTGTCGTGTGCAGAGGAGGTTCACCGCGTTGATTCGCGGCTCCCGCTGGTTGAAACGGTCGAGGTTCCTGCAGACAGCGAGAGTTTGGTTCGTATCGATGGTAGTTTTGGCGTTGCTCGCCGCGAATCAGAAGGATCACCACTAGTTTTATTTGTGCGGTACAGCGACCCCATTTTGCCGACGCCACAAGGAGACGACGCGGGAAAAGGAAGCTGAGAAGGATCACATCGAGGTGTTTGAGCTCGCAGTGGAGGACACAAGTCGCTCATTTTGGGAGAAGTGGTTCATGGATCGCTGAGAGGTGAGAGACTGGCTTGCTGAGAGCAGCAAAGTGATGTCACATGAAGTTTCCCCCAGACGAAGGGAAAAGGGAGAAAAAGAGTGTGTGTGTATGTAATACGTATGTACTCTCTTAGACGATGATGTTTTGTTTTGTTTGTGTGTGTCATATGTGTGCAATTTAAGAAGTTCTTTTGCACACATCCTATCCTTCCTTTTTTAACTCCTTGCGTCTCCCTTGGGTGGTGAAGCCGTCCCATCCACGCGTTGCCGGCATGGGCCTCACTGAAGATCCTTTGAAAACGGAACCACAAGGAAAGACTAGCGCCTCTGCGAGTGCGTTTGTGAGCAAGTTCGCACAACAGCGCTAGGAAGGCGAAGTAAGGTGTCCCAACGAGATTTGTATTCTTTGGAGGGAGGAGGAAACAATGGCGGTTCCAAATACTAAAAGGGAATTATATTGACAGGAATAGTGCGCGGTATGCAAATTTGTAAAGGAATACACCACGCCTATTATGATTTTGAAACACACACACACACAAAAAAAAAAAAACGAGGGTGAAATGCATTCAGGCGCCCCCCCCCCCCTTTGCAATGCGGTCAGGTTCTGGTGACTAAGGTAGTTGGGTGGGTAAAACGCAAGAAAATAACAACAACAAAAACTAAAACTAATGCAAAGGGAGTGGGAATGCAGCGTTGTTTCTTACGTGTTATTTGTCTGCACATTACTTCCACCCATCTTACGCCTAACCACGCATTTGCATGAAAGATATCTATGTGTTGTCTCTCGCCCTTCTTTCCATTTATTTCTCCTTCCTTTAAATAAAAAAGTCCTCATACGTTAACTTCCTTTTTTTTTTTTACTGGTGTGGACGGAGAACTCTGGTTGATTGCGCGTCAGCCCCTGTCTGTTTTGTAATAATTTGGCTGCAAGTATTGTTGTGGTTGTAGCATACCACATATATTATTACTATTATTATTATCACTTTCTCGTAATGTGCCGTTTGCGTTTGCAGTGCATTTTCATGTAACTTACGCAACACTTCATGCAGCATCGCTTGGCTTGCTCGCTGCTGCCACGCTGGGATGCAAACTGCTTAGCGTTCTTTGCCTTGGCACGTGCCTTGTAATAAATTTTGCAGCAATTTCGGCGCGTGCCACACCGCGGGGCGTGTTGGGGTTCCTTTCCTTTTGTTTTGCTTTAATTGCTATACGTTTTGTGGGTGTTGCGCTTTTGTCTATTACTGGTGGAGGGCCAACTAAAGGAAGAAGGGAAATGTGGGAGAACTTAGGCAAATGCCTCTTCTCTGGTGTGTTTGTTTGTGGGTGGGGACTCCTTTCATCATTTTGTTTTCCTCGATTCTTGCCGTGTGCAGGAGAACCCGTCCAACAAGAGCCACACCTGCAAAACAGGTTCTTTTTGTGCCCCTGTGACGCCAGGGAGGGTTGATTTTATACAGTATAGTGAAGAACAATAGAACGATGTCACAGACTGTGCGCATCCGCACGGAAAAGCCTCCGGTCCTTCGTGGTTCTAGGCGTCGCTATGCCAAAGCAACGACTACTACCCCCTTCCCTGGGTTTATCCCTGGTGCGTCGTTTGATGCTGCCGCCCCCTCCAGGCGGGAGACGTTGCAGCAGTTTCATCGCCTCGAGATGATGGTGGAGGTGGACGAACGGCTGCGCGCCGAGAATGGACTGGTGCTTTCCGACACAGGAGGTGTGTCGGACGATGGCTACCCAACCTGCGAAGACACAGCTGCGGGGAAGCCAGGGCGGGAGTCCGCTGCAGCAGCTGCTTTGCATGATGCTCGGGAAGAACTTGCGGGTCGCACCCTGCACGCGGATCCATATTGCATGGAAAATGTTTGGTCAGAGGCTCAGCGGGAGTGTCAACTGGGGGAGGGTCACAGTTTTGGAGAAGATGCTGATATGTTTTTTTTCCGTCAGGGCAACTGTATAGAAGAGGGTAATGCACTTGAGGCCGACACCCATGCGGCCATCATGGAGGACCTTGAAAAGCTGCACTCTCGCCTTCAGCAGGCACAATGTCGACGCATCCGTCATTTGGCTCCGCGTCAGCGTCGTCATGCTTCGCCTTTGGGAGCTCATGCGGAAGCTGCGTCACTGACCAGTGAAGATTCCATTTGCTCTAGCGAGGGGATGGAATTTGATCCAGAGCGATACGTGGCACCGCTGCTGCGCCACTCGGATGTTGTGGAAGGCGCTGATTTGTGGACGCCACAATTTGGAAACAAAGGTGGAGATGTAGCTTTTTTACGGACCGTTCATGACATTTTGCCTGACACTACGAGTGTACGGGAGGCGTTGCAGCTCCTGCAGTTTAGTGTTCACTCTAACCGCCCGGACGTGGCAGCGTGCGTGCGGCGGTGCCAGCAGCAGCAGCGTCAGCATCAGCCAATGACAGCCATAACAAATCTTCCGACTGAGGAGGCGGCGGAGCCAAAGCGCCAACAGCAGAAGAAGACAGTGACTACCGGGACATGTGGGCGTGTGGAAGAGGAGGCGACGGCGGCTTCTCGAGTCTCTCGTCCAGTTTCGCCACCCTCCGCAGCGTCACTGGCGGGAATGGTGGCCAAGACACTCCCACGCATACCAGACGAATTGCGGGACGAACTCATGGATCAGCGGAGGCTACTTGAGCGGCTCGCCGCGGCGCAGGAGGCGAGTTTCCGTCAACTAGCGCGTGAGCAGCAGGAGGCAGCACGGCGACGCATCATGGCACCGCGTGCCGACCCCACATTGGAGCCACTCGCCCCCTCCAAGCTGCAACAGGCGGAACCGTTTGAAATTGCTGAGGCATTACAAAAGCTTCAGTACGATCCAAAGCGGCCACTACCTCCTGTCATTACAATCTCAACGATGCGCCCAAAGACACCGTTGATGGTTCCGCCAGCACCTCCTTCACTTCCTCCCCATTACATTGAAGAAGAGCTGGGGCGACTGCACTCCGAGTATGAGCAACTTCTGCGGAACGAGCGTCAAGCATGGGCAAATATTATGCAGGAACAAAAGGAGGCGTTCGAGCGGGAAAAGAACGCAACAATACAGACACTGCGGTATGCTGTGGTTCAGCAACAACATGAGAACACGGAGGAAATTAAGCGTGCTATGATTTCACAAGAATTGAAACGGCGTCGTTGGCAGCACGCTGCGGAGTTCAAACAGCAGATGGCATTGCAGCAGATGTTACGCAAGGCTTTGCCTTCAGGCAACGATAGACGTGGACGTGTGAGAGGAGAAAACCTAGAAGTGGCTGCCACAACCATGTCAAACGAACGTCAGCCTTATCCTCGTCGTCCGCAGCCTTTAACAAACGTCTCAGGAGGTGGGAAAAATTTATCTGCTAAAAGACCGGTGAGTTGGGCAGAAGAGGATGGTGTGGAAGATACCACGAAGACGTTTGAAAACGAGGTGGATGAAACGAAAAAGAAGAAGCAAAAAGAAGATTTGAGGCATTCTATTGTTACGGGTCCTTTTTCTGTTGTGTTGCCTGAGGAGCCGTGCAGTGAGGCGACTGCAATTGCCCATGGCGCCTCATCCCAGCGAGTCGATGCAGTAGTGATGATGTCCGACAATGAGGAAAAAAATACGCGTCAACAACCCTCTGGAGACGTAAAGGCTGGGCCACGTGCGTCCAGCGATAAAAGACGTACCAGCATCCACTCATCCGCAGGAAAACGAGGGAAATTTGCACAACCACGACGCTCACCGTATGCAGTACCTTCCGGACGTCCTGTGGGGCCGGGGGTTACTACAAGCGGTAAATCCGCTGCTGCCGTGCAACGCCCACGTGTTTCATCAAAATCTCGCAATGCAAAGTTGCAATCTCGGCCTTATGATAAAGGGCTACATGACGGGTCTCAGTACGCCTTCGCAGTGCATGGCGCTTTATCTAACACTGAACAACAGTTTTACAACACGACTGAGACGGTTCTTACGGACTCGGTTCATTCACTAAATGCAACTCTGCCACCCTCTTCTTTAACACCCGTTGTGGGTGGTTTTTCGCACTCTTACGAAAATGTCCCCAGTAGTGGCGAGAGCCCTGTCGGGAAAGCGATGTTCCCAGGCAACATCTTGTTGCTTTCGGATTCGCTAACAGCTGAGGAGGCGGAGAGGCGGCGCGATGTTGAGCGCGCCTTCGATATCTCTCTCTCAATCCCACCACAGATCACTGCTGAGGGGGGAGGAAAAGAAATTCAACGTCCATGCGACGTCTATTTTTTTGGGGAAGAAGCTAGTGCCTTGTCACCACGCCGACGGGCGAGGCTTCGGGCCGCGGAGGCGCGGACACGCATAGAAGCAAGGCGCCGTCTAGAGCGTATTAAGGCTCTCTCGTTGAGGTCGCCCGGCCAAAAACTTGGAGAACCTCGATCTTCTATCTCAGATAAATTGTTTCCTGCAGAAGAAAGTGGACCGTGCCTGGCGGATCTCCTTGCCAGTGAGACCATTCACAGCATTATTGGGGATGCAGCTGAGGCGAGCCTGTTTGCTGTTTTGCTTAACGAGCTAGAGGATTACCTTGTGAGTGCCGAATTGCACCGCCTCACGTCCAAGAATTTGGGACGAGAAGATGAAGCTACACGGCGGCTGCAACCGAAGGAAAAGGAAAATGAGGAGGAAGGAGAGGTTAATGCTGCTGAGATGCTGACAGTCGAACGTGTAGCGGCTGCATTGCACACGTTTGGTGCCCCTATCCATGAAGAGTACTCTTTGGAGGGAACTGTCTTGCGCCTTCTTGAGGAGTCCTTGTTGCAATCTCTCCTACGACCGAAATCGGAGGAAACTAGGAAGGAGAGTACGGAGGGAGAAGCAGGGGAACGGGAGGTGACGGCAATAATTCCAGAGGGAGAACAAACGGAATTAAAATCTGACACTCTCTGCGAGGTGGAGGGGCCCCCGTTGTGGGTGCGAGAGGTTGTTTCTGTCACCACCGATCCTCTTTGGCAAACACCGGAGGGAGAAGTGAACCCACCTTGTGAGCCGCCCGTTCAGGCGACGACGCTGACGACGATCAGTGGAGACCATCATCCATCATTACCATCGCCGCCCTCAATAAAAGCAACAACAACACAGTTGCCTCTTATTGCTGCTCTACAGAAAAATGTTGTTTTGGCGCTGGAGGGTGCCAGCGGCAGTGTTGTACCGGATGCCACTGGTACCGTTCGTATTGTTCTCGACATTAATCCTGTCATGGAGCACTTGGCGGCTGTCAAACTGCCGGCTGCAATGGAACTGGCCAGCCCTGCACAAGGTGACACTATTGCGAGCGAAGCTCGGCGAATGCGTTGTGCCACGGAGGAGGACCTCCTCTCATGTGAGGTGGTGGACGCACCAATCACCAGAAGTACCACCCATATGTTTTCGGCGACGAAGGGGTTAGGGAATGAAGAGGTGCAGGAGGTGAAGCCGCCTCGCTTAGATTTCAGTATTTCACATGGAGGACTCCCTTTGCCTGAGCCAGCCAAACTGGATACGGCAAACATTCCACAGTTGCTCTCTTTTCCAGAGGGCTCTGTAACAGTCACGGAAGTTACTAATGCGCAGCAGCCTCAGTGCATTGAGCGTGAGCAGCGACGTGAGCGTGCTCGATTGTCTGACGATGAGTCGTTGCAAAGGCAGATGCTGGAAGAGCAAGAGGATGCGTTGCGAAGCTCGTGGCACATGATGTGGGATTGGCAACAAATGAATGTCGCGATGCTCAATCAACATCGTGATGCGCAGAACCCATGCGGTGTAGTGTCGCAAGACGTCGCTGCTGCCGTCGTGCCTGGCACAGAGGTGGAAGCCGTGGTTGATGGCGATAGACCTCGTGACAAGGTGGTTTTACCGCCAGTCCCTTCAACCTCCACAATTCGTGATCCCATTACACGGTTTATCCTTGAGTGGATGCACGAGTATGATGAAAAAAAAGAGGAACAACCTGCGCAAAGGAGTTTTTTGGATTTGCTCCACGAGGCGAGTCACATGGCAGGGGAAAAGGCGTTGCAGGAGGGAAGCGAAGGTACGTCTATGACCGAGGTGGATGCTCGGCGGCGGTTGCTGTTGGAGATTGACGGTGCGGAGTCCTCGTCGTGGCTTTCTTCTACGCACCCGAGCAGCATCGTCTCGGACGGTTTATTGCGCTTTGTGACTCGTTCACAGCACAACATGCCGCGACCGCGGCGCACGTGCCGACGCAGTGATGAGAATTCGTCATCTGCGACAACAGAAACGACACGCTACACCAACTCCTCCTCGAGGCTGTGGCTTGCGCAGGAGTCGTGGAGTCCGGGCAACTCTCTGCCCCCTACGTTCCCCACAGCGGCAGTACGCAATTCCACAAAGACAACGGTGACAACGTCAAGTTCCAGCCGTACATGGCCTTCGACGAGCTCTTCAGAGAAGCCACATCTTAGAGACACCATGTTGCGCCATCTCCGCCAAATACGGTCCTCGGATACGTATCAGCCAGAAGAGCAAGAGGGTCAAGAATGCGAGTACAGCTCTGTGGAAGAGTTGTGGAGGGAGGTGGAAAGGATTCAATCGACTCAGCAAAAAACTGCCCAGTAAGAGGCCAGTTCTAGGGGACTTGCAATCCAAGAGCTTCAATACACATGGGGCCTCGCGTGTGAAGCGCAACCGCTTCCTCAGCCTCCTCGTTTTTCCCAGTGGTGGTACGGAGGATACTACCTGTTTTGCTGTTTTTATTTTTTTATTTTTTTCCTGGCGAAGCGGGGTCGAAGCGAACAGTGATTTGGACATATATTTTTCCACACCACATACATGCACTGCGAAATATGCAAATCTGTTTTTATCCATTTTTAATTTGGTCCGTATTTTTTTTTAAAAAAAAATTGTATTTATTGAATTCTTTTTGCTGCTTATTTGAATTGTTTTTTTTTTTTTTTTTTGGGTCGCCATCAAAGCGACTGCAGTGAGCCCCGAGGACTAAAATGACTGTTCAAATGGTGAATAAGAGGCGGAGTCCATTTTTTCTCGTAGGGTGAATTTTTTTGGAGCCTCTGGGACACAATCAGGTAGTCAGGACATTTGTCTCTTGGAGACAAGTATTCCCGCGCAACGGCGGCATGTAGTGTGCAAGTACGAGAACTGAGTTTTTGTCTCTAGGGCCTTGCGTAAAGAAAACCCTGCCAATAAGGCGGAGATGCGAGAGCAGCAAAAGATGCAGGAGACGCAAAGGCAACTGTTTGTGCCACCATCGCATGGCACAGCCGGCAACAGCAGCTGTGGAAAACGAAGAGACAGTGGCCGCCTGATGGTGTTGTTTGATGGGTTTAACCATATGATGCGCATTCGGAAGAGTCTCGCATGGCTGTACACGCGCTTCTAACGGGCCTGTAGCATACCGAGTTGCTTTGTAAAGCCTTTTCTGCCGGGGCCACGCCACTTGGCCTACTAGTAGTGTGCATGGACAGATATCAAGACAATTCACTGGGAGGTCCGCTTTTAGTGTACTTTGCTCTAGCGCACACCTTCGATGCTTCCATGTCTTTTTTTTTCTTTTTTTTCCTGCTGCTTCTGGCTGCCGCGCTTGCTCCACTGGCATTCAGTATTTGGGAGGCACAATGGGGGACTCGCAACGCGTCGAGGAACGACGCCGCTCCGAAAACCTGGCTTACACTCGACTTGGAATGAGTGTTATGCCAAGTGTGACTGCTTTTAAAAGGTCCCCGCGCTCGCTGGGTGGCATTGGAAGGGCCTCAATTCTCACACCTTTTTTCCAACCGACGAACACGGGTCTCAGAAGAGCCGAATCCACAACGGTTGCCTCGTATACTGATCAGAATGCTGCGCCTGTAGTGACTACAATGGAACAGCGAATGACTCGTGACTTGGTGGTGGCATAAAATATATTGACCGGACGTCTGCTAGGGTGAAAGCATAATAGTCTTTGGCTTCTATTGCTTACTTTCAGAGTCCAGATTTATCTTGCAAGACTATTCCTTACAATAGTGGAGATTACCTGCAGTGAAGAATAATCATCAGAGGAGATTTTGGCATTAAAGGTGGACGGCCGGTCATTCCACTAATTCAGGGTTGCTTTTTACCATTCTCGCGGTCCGTGCGGCTTTGTTGCTTATCTCCCTGTTACTTGTCTTCATTGAATGGTATTGATAATACGAAGAAGAACTTTTTACAGGGGGGGGGGGGAACCGCAGGAAAACAGTGGGGTGGAGTCGGATCCTAGTTGAACTCTCTTCTCCTAGATAGACATAATTCTTGTGTATATCCGTATTCTTTCTTTTGATGCGTTTTGTGTGTTGCTTTGCGTCTGATATTACCATGTGTGTGTGTGTGTGTATGTGTTGGTTTATACTCATGAGCTTTTGCCTGGTGGCTGCAGTGCTGCCCGTTTTATTGTTGCTCTATTCTCCTCTTCCTTAACCCTTTGTTCTTTAGCTAAAGGAGGAAGGGAACGGATAGAGAGCGAAAGAAAAACTAGGTATAGTGTATATAGAAGAGCTTTAGCAGGTGCCCGAAGGACGTGTGCACAGCAAGGCAGGGGGGTGGGTGGGGGAAAACGAAAACAATATTGTACGTATATATACGTAAATCTTTGGTGCAGGTGCCCTCCTGTGTGTCAGTGGGTACCACTCAGTAAGCAGGAGGAAAAGCTTCGCCGTACAGGAAGAGGATACCGCAGGCACAATAGGTAGGGAACGTCAGCTCCCAAAAGAGGGGTATTGGATAAATTGCACAGCTGGAAAAAGAGGCCAAGACCAAAAGACGTATTTATTGAGTTGAAGAAAAAAACAAAACAAAAAAAAGAACTAAACTTAATATTGATCTAATTCGCGTATTCACAAATCACACGCACAGGAAGAGCAAGAAAAAAAAAACAGGAGTGTATAAAAAATAAAATAATATTAATAACCTAATTTAGGGGGAGGGAGGAGGAAGCACCTAACGTGAGGCAGACAGGCCGATCAGAGGCCCACAGCAGGCGTGAGGAAGTACCACACTCGTGGTTCACGAAATTGAAGTACGCAACAGGGCAAATGAACTCAGTAAGCGAATCTTGTGGTTCCGATCAGACGTCACCCCAGTTGGCGGATGATGAAGGCGGGGATGCAACTTTGCCAGGTAAGAGTGACGGAGCTGTTGCTGCTGGAACTGGAGCTCAGGTAAAAATGGTATCAGAGCGACCAGAGATCGCAGCAACAGCAGCAGCTACGAAGACAACAACAACAACAACAGCAACAGTGGCGCCAGCAAGTACCCTTAACCTGGGATGCCCTGGGTGTTTACAACCCAGCGAGGGCGCCTCGCCAGATGCTTGGGATAAGTGGGGATACAGAGCAGATGCCCCTTGTTTCTGTGAAACAGTCGTATTGGGGACCTCACCATCGTCGCCGCCTCCGCCGTCTCAAAACGCAAACGTATCGCTAGTTTTTGATGCTTTGCCGCAGAGTTATTCTTTAGTTAACTCGTTTTCGGGCTATGCGTATGGGCGGGTGTCAAATAGCCTTCTTGCCTCCACACGAACATGTCCAGAAGAAGTAAATCCTACGACCACTCTTGAGAACGGCCTGACTTTCAATGAAGACGATCTGAGGGAACCTCGTAGGTATCGAGCGACGTCGTTTCCCACGCACTCCTTTTGTCCTGTGGGTGAGATGCAGCAGGCGTTCTTACATCAGTTGTCTTGCGCAGAGAGGGTCGGTGGTTCCGTTTGTAGTACGCTATTTCGGCCGTGTTTTAGAAGTCGGCTGCAACCGCTGGCTTCCATTAAGGATCCTCATTTTGCTCGCACTGCGCGTGAGCAAAATCGAAGCATGCTCATCTCTGTGTTGGTGTGCCAAAAACAGTCATTGCAGCGGCAATTAGAAGCTATGCGAAAACAATTCTCGGAACAAAACATTTTTTCCATGGTAAGGGCTAGCAAAGCCTCACAGCTGCAGTACCTTCTTGATAATAAGCTCTGTGATGTCAACAAGCGGGACTACAATGGGTGCACTCCCTTGCATGTGGCAGCGCTGGAAGGCAATGAGGTGATTGTGCGCTTGTTACTTTCATTTGGTGCTGATATCATGGCTATGGATAATACTGGACGGACCCCGCTTGACTGGGCTGCAGCTAATCGTCACAGCGGTGTTTGCCGCTATCTACTGCATGCCACGCAGCAAATTATGCTTCTACACGAGCAGCAAAAAGAACATGAGGGTAGTGAAAGCGAACACGTGGACTTCACTGATAAGAATGCTGGACGAAGTCAAGTTTTTAGTCTGAGTGTTGCAACCAACTCAGCGATGCAGTCATTACTTCTCTCTCCACCAATTCAAGCAAGTAAAAAATTATCTGCCATGCAATCGCTGTCACTGGATTCCGAAACCGGAAGTGAGCAACAGAACGACGTTGCCTCAGCTTCGCTTATGGCGTGCCTCCCACCAGACGTGATGTCAATGGTACAAACCCAATACCACCTAGCTTCATGCCATTCTGCCGAGGATGGCGTGCAGAACGAAGATGAAGTGGAAGAGGAGGAGGATGAAGCAGAGGAGGAGTACGCAACGGCTAAATTTTCAAGCTACACTACCATTTCGGATCCGGTGCCGCTTGTTGTTTGTATGGTAGGTCTACCAGGGCGTGGAAAATCGTTTATTGCCCGTCGGCTGTCACGTTACCTCAACTGGAAAGGTGTTCCTTGCCGCGTCTTTAACGCGGGTAGTTATCGTCGACAGCTGCTCGGTGTTGAGGGAACCGCAGATGCAGGTTTTTTCGATCCAAATAATGCTAAGGGAAGCCAATTGCGTGAGAAAATGGCGCAACTCGCATGTGAGGATCTCTTGGAGTTTATTTCGCAACATCGCGCCGCCGTGGGTGTGTTTGACGCCACCAACACCACAAGGGCACGACGACGCCATTTGATAGAGTTTTTCACCAATGCGTCAAAACAGCGCAATGTGGAGTGTCGCGTTGTATTTATTGAGTCAATTTGCACGGATGACAACATCATTACGGAAAATATTCTTCGCTCAAAGTGCGGCAACGATGACTTCAAAAATGTTGGAGACATAAGCGGAGTAATCAGCTCATTTCGCTCTCGCATTGCGGAGTATGAAAAGGTGTACGAACCACTGGATCGCGCCGAGGATTTAAGCTTTATTCGCATAGTAAACGTAAAACAGCACGTTGTGGTGCAAAATATACCCTGCGGTCTCGCAAGTCGTATTGCGTTTTTCTTACTGAACCTGCATCCTGTTGCATACCCCGTTTATATCGCCCTTCCTGGTGAAACTGAGGGTGAGAGCAACCACATCTATGGCGGGGATGAACATTTGACGCCCCTGGGAGAAAAATTTGCACTGGCATTGCGACGCTTTATTTTGGAGCGTTACGTACCAAATATGATTGTGCTGCATGGCACAAACTGCAGTGTAGTAAACACACTAAAACCACTTGCTGAGTCGCTGCGTGACGACAGCGAGGATGGTGTAACTAGGGTGGAAGATGAGGAGAACGTTCCTTTTAGTGCACTTCCATCGCAGGAGGAACTTCTATGCCCTCTACCGGGCCTTGACAGCATCAACTACGGCTGGTTTAGTGGACGAACAGTGCGGTGGGTGCAAAAGCGTTACGCAAAACTCTCACGGATTCTGTTTGCGGCGGTGCCAGGGAGCAGTGATGAATCTTTGTCAAGTATGAATATCTCGCCAAATTCCCATCCTGAAGATGTGGAAAGTAACGCGCAGGGGGGAAAGGAATCACTTGGACCCTCACATCAAGGCGATCAAGATGGGGAGCATGTACCAACGCAACACTTTGGCAACAATGCTAAGGCAATTCTTCGCTTTCGTCACGTCCCTAATGGCACTGACCCTCGTTTATCGTACTGTGTGCAGTTTCCAAATGGTGAAAGTTGCAGACAGGTGAATGTTCGACTTGAACCAGCGCTAATGGCAGTAATGCGGGTGCAAGGACCTGTCGTTGTTGTTGCAACTTCAGTACCTGCTCAGGGTGTTCTTGCTTTTATGGCAGACGTGTTGCCAGAGTTGTCCCCAACGCTACGTTTGCCTAAGCACGCCGTGGTGGAGATTGGCGTTAAGGGGGACATCACAGTTCATCAACTTGAGCCTGCTGAGGACGGTCTCTGTCTGGATACGTAGAGGCGGACAGGTACTGCGACGATGGTGAGTATTATACGGGCATCTAACTACATGTTTATAATAGTGAGGAACAAACGGGAGCATGTTTCTGTGTGGAGCAACATTGGAAAAGTGGAGAACGAATGAGCATTCACGCGCACACAGTAGCATACCGTTCATATTATTATTATTATTATTATTTTGTGGTCAATAAGGTTTGTTTGTTTGTTTGTTTGTTTTTTTTTGCCGCGATCCACGCGGGTTTTTGTGGTATCGCTCCCCCATTCTTTCCTCACCCAAGCCTCTCCGGGTATGTACTGTGCGTGCGAACGTGTGTAACTCTGTATTTGTAGCGGTCCACCTTTTTTTTTATTTCCGTTATGTCCGGTGGTTTCTCGTGAGAGTGAAGCGTGAAGCGTTGTTTTTGTACCCATTGTCTCCCTTCACCCACTCTCACATACCGTTGTGCTGCGTTGACTGTTTTTTTTTTTTTCCTTATCCTCCACTTCTCTCTCTTTTGCACGCTCGCTGGGGGAAGTGAATACGGGCACGGTAATACAAAGGAGGGTTGCAGCGGCGATGATCATTTCAGAACGAATTCCCATGACAAACGGCGAGGTGTTCGCACTACTGCGACGACGACGCGACGAACGCAACGCGAAGATACAACCGCCGTTTGGAATGCAGTTCGTGGGCGGCAGTAACATGCCGCAGCAACAGCAGCAACGAATGCCAGCCTCAACAGCCACGAATGCAACGGCGCACACGACTATTTTTTTTCCACCAGACCCACTCGTAGCTGATGCGGCGTTTTCGGGTCTGCATGGAAGTAGACCTGCGACTTCCCGTGTTAAAGCGAATACCAGCGCTCTCTTCTTCTCTCCGGCGTCCTCGCACCTAATGGTACTGTTGACAGAGGTGCGTGCTCTACGCTACCTTAGCCGCTACGCCACTATCAGTGGAAGCAACGGAGTGCATGCACTTTACGGTCCCACTAGTGTTCACACCCGGCGTGGCCGGTACTTTCCTGTCTCGGGTTCTAATGAACAGACGCGAGGTTCACAGCAACGGAATGCATTGAATGGGTACGATGCCCCGTTGTTGCATGCAGAAGAGGGCTTAAGCGAAACAGCTGCTGCTAATGAAGCGCAAGAACATGTGCTGACGCAGCAGGTGTGGAGCCATCGCCCCGGCACTGTGGGTCACGTGCGTGCGGTGGAATCCCTTCTCGGTTTTTGGGAAACCAAAGGACGGGAGATGGAACGCCAGAGCTCAACAGCAGTGAAGGCGGTGTTGCGTGCCGTGAGACGGAGGTTAAGTGATTCCATGCGGGGAAACGAGGACAACCCCATCGCACATAATAATACCAATTACAACAATAACACTGATAAGGAACACGAGTTGCAGCATCCTTCCTTAGAGCAGCCACGTCTGTTGTTTGCCCCGCCTTCTCTGCCGCTTGCATTATTTCTTGCGGAGCAATCGCCCGTGAGCACGGGTGCTCTCACGTCTGCAGAACATTGCCAGTGGACGGAGCAGGATGTCATTAAGCTTGTCATGGCGCGGCCACAAGACAGCCTTGACGTGCACCGCCTCATGGATGATGTTGAAGAGCTTGTCGGCCAGAATGAGGAGTTGTTGAACTTTCTCGAGGAGGAACTTGTAAAGGTGTTCCTGTAGGCTGCCGTTCGTTGGGCCGTTTGGCAGTGCCAACAATGGTATAAGTGGTGGTGATTGTTGCTGTTCCCCCCGTTGCTCGCGGAAGGGATCCAACATACGTGCACCGCGTGTAGTGATTGCTGGGCGCTGTCTCCCCCTTACAGTGACAAGGGTTGCTACAAACCGCTATTTTTGCTCAGACGTGTGCCGCAGCGCATTGCTTTCCATTCCACTTTTTTTTCTTTTGCCTTTGTCTCTTTCTCTCTGTGGTTTTGTGCTTGGTGCCTTATTTCTTTGTCTTTGTTGTGTGACTTCTTTTTTTACTTTGTATATATAATTATTTGCTTTGAGAGGAACAACTATTTATTCAGTTCAGTTAAGGCGTCTTGGGCGCAGCTCTCTGTGGAGCTGTTGATATTGGCGCGGTATATATTACAAATACACATATATACGGTGGGGGAAGGGTGACTTGGCACTGGCCCCACTCAACTGGCCTGTGCTTGCTGATAGACTCCACTGCAGTAATAATAGAAAAAAAAAACAGTGAGGGGAAAGCAAATAATAGTAATAAAACAAAAAACAAAAGAAGGCGGGGATTGATACAGCAATATCGAAAGTATATATATATATATATATATATATAATAAATAATTATATATATATATATAAATATATATATATTTACTAGTTAGTTGTTGTGTATTTGTTTTTGCCTGCGGGAGGATTCCACAGTTCCGTAATATATACTACGAAGGGACAGGAACAAGAATGATAAATAAGAGCAAAGTAAGTATTCGTGAGCGGCTCTCTACAGCCCTTGGATGGTTGTTGCCTGGAAGGCAACAACAACCTGAATTTGGCAAGGAGCGTGGGGAGTGCGCTCCTCCAGTCTTGTGCGCCGTGGATAAGTTGTTAACTTCAGGAGAACTTCGTAACTCGTTGGAAACTGATGGAGATCCCCTAACTTCGTCAACCCACAGCGTAGACACCAACGGCAAACTCGACAGAACCCAAAGTGTGGCGGAGTCACCGCGACTCCGTGATTCAGGAGGGTCATCTATGCAGTCTACAGATGACAGCGCACACCCGGATGTTGCTTCAGTGGATCAAGGTGGATTTTTCTCATTTCTTGAAGAGGTTATGGCGGGCAGACATACAAAGCTGCTGATGGAATTGAATCGATTGCATACCTCAGATCCTGTCAAAAAAGCGGAAGGTGCGGCAACCGCCTCGCCCTCTTTGACGCCCAGAGATACTGAGGAAGCAACCAGGGAAGGATTGGTGACGGTATCCTCCTCCTCCCCTCCTCATTCTCCATCAACAATGCATTTTTCTCCAGTGGTGGAGGAAGAAACTCAGAAGCAGAGAGTGACACAAGACGCTTTGGACAAACCATCGCAGCGAAGTGGTGCTTCTTCTGCGGCCCGCTCACTGCAGGACTATGAGCTTATTGCATACCTTGGTACAGGCACATTTGCCGAGGTTACCTTGGCACGGCATAAAGCAAACTCCAGACTATTTGCGCTAAAAAAGATATCCAAGCGAAAAGTACGCGAAAAAGGTTGTGTGCAGTGCACTTTCACGGAACGTCAGTTGCTTGCCTCAGTTAGGCATCCCTTTTTAGTGAGCTTGTATCAGGCGTTTCAGAGTAGTACGCATCTCTATCTTGTTCTTGAGTTTGCACAAGGCGGCGATATGTACTTTTTCCTGGAGTCGAAACCGTGGCTGCGGGAGATGCGTCGTAAACTTCAAAAATTGCGGAAAAGTCTTTTACGTGGTGATGCGTCATACTCCTCTCTAGCTGGTGTGCAGGAGGAAGCTGAGCTGACGAGCAGCCCCTCCTCTCTTTTTAGGCCTTTGCACTCAGCCACTTCCTCTCTTAATGCCGTTTTACCCCTGGCCCCAGATCAGAGCCGTACACCCATTCGTTTGGTCGCCTTTTATGCTGTTGAGCTCGCATTGGTGCTGCAGTACCTGCACGAGCAAGGATTTGTCTATCGCGACCTTAAACCGGAGAATGTCCTCATCACGCGTGAGGGCAATGTGATGCTTACCGATTTTGGGGTGGCGAAATATGAAGGTCGAGGCAACCCACGCAGAAGGGGTGGTGAAGGCATCAAGAGTTTTACCGGCACGACGCAGTACATGAGCCCAGAAATGCTGCTTGGGGAGCCACAAGATTATCGCATGGATTGGTGGAGTTTTGGTTGTATTCTTTTTGAAATGACGACGGGGCGACGACCCTTTGAGGGGGACAGTCCGTTTGCCCTTTTACAGGCTATTGTTGAGCACGATGTAGTTATTCGTCATGAAGACTTTCTCCTTACCTCACTGGAGATAGAAACGCATATAACGCATTTGCAGAAACGATACCAGGCGTTTCTCCAACGTTTGGGGCAGGTGGAGCTGGAGAAGGACACGGGGAACATGACTGAGGAAGAAGGTGTAAATCTCTGTAAGTGTTTTATGGGTCCACAATCTGTGATGTCGAGGGAGTCCTATTTTGCGCTCTCTGAGACTGTCTCAGGTGAAGATAAGGGCGCCAGCGGCGATGGTGGGCGAAGTTTGCCGAGTGAAGGCTTCAATCACACCGGCTGTGATACAATAAAGACAGGAGCCTTCATGTCTTCTGAAGATTATGCCATCTATAGGAAGTTTGCTGTAGAGGAATTAGATGAGGCGTGTACGTTATTACGTGATCTCATCGTTTCACTGCTTGAGCGCCGCGTTGAGCAGCGTTTGGGTGGAGCATCGGTGCTTGAGCACCCTTTTTTCTCGTGCCCGTATGTCTGTGCGCAGTTATATTATGCACCCGATGCGGGAACGGAGCTAGACGATAACAGTAGCCTTTATGACACTGTGAAATCAACCTGCAGTTCATCCCTAACCCCTCGACACCCCCTGACAAACTCAAATGAATTATGTACGTCATTCCTACACCAGAACGATGCGACCTTCCTCTTAGGCGGTCGTGATGTGGGGGACTATAACATGGGTGGAAGCGCTTACCTAGACGATAGGCATGATGTGAGCGATGACAACGTGAACACAACCGAATTTCGAACTCTTCTTAGTGTGTCGTCTTTTCTCGCCCAACCCCCCCTGCAGCGGCCAGATAACTGGCGCGAACTTTTTTTGGATGGAAAAGTGTCACCGTTGTACGTTCCCCGTCTTTTGGCTGCTGACGATTTGCGTTACTTTCCTAATGCAATGACGGCCATGGGCGATAGTATTGTGACGCAACAACGTGTGCTGCGTAAACATATACGGAGGAAAAACAGTTTTTCACACCTCCACGAGGGTGAAGGCGATCATCGGACGAGTGCTTTTAGAAGTCCCCATGGAGGAAAACATCACCTGCATTTGGAAAACACAGTGAGTGAGGAAGACGAGGATGTTGGGGTCATGCTACAGTCGGATTCACAGCGAGACCCGTTGTGGGTGTCAATGGAGGGTAAGAAAAGGTTTACTCACTCATATGACGAAGCTTCATCCGGGGGTAAATCGAACGGTACCCAGGCATCACGGCCGCGTGTCATTTTTACTGACTCAACACCTCCAAGTCTTGAGAGATCTCTCGTTCAAAACCCGTCTCAGTGGGCAAAGTCATATGGGGTGACACGTACTGGGGAATGGTGTAGTGAGGCGGGAGGGGAATCTGCTACGGAGCCAGTGGATGACTCGCCCCGCCGTTCTAACTTCCCAGCCCAATACTCGTCATTTTACGAAGCTACAGTAGAAACAGCAACGAAACCAGACGTAAAAACGAGAGCTACGTTAGCAGAAATGAAGCCTCTTCTTGCTTCTCATGATGCCTCCTCGGAGGTACCGAGACCAGAGGCTGAAACCCCCCAGCAATTGCACCCAATCGTAGGTGGAGAGGGTGCAGCTGCATCAAGGGTATCTTCAGCTACGGAAGTATCGCCAATGAGACTTTCAATTTCGGCCGTGTTAAACCCTTTGCCGGCAGAGTTGGAAAGGTCCCCATTGTTGGCATCGTCGTGTTTAAGCAGTGAAGATGAGAGCCAACTTGATCTGTCTGACACTGATGCAAAGAAGGCATCGGGGACACTTTATGGGATTGCGTACGATGTGGAAGATTATGCTCCAAACTCCTCAAAATGTAAGAGGCTGTTTTTGAGAAGCAACACCGGTATTCCAACTCGCATGGTAAACAAGAGCGTTGAGAATCAGGCTTGTGTACCCCACTTAACGCGTCAAGTGGTAGATCCACCCTTATCACGTAGTTTTCAACAGCTGAGCGCTAATGCGGCAACGACGTCAAACGGCAATCAGCGGCCTAACACTTGCGTTTCGCGCGTGGCAACCACGTGTGAGAGATCCAAAAAGAAATCCCTCCATCATGGCAGTAGCCATGATAACAAAAAGTGTGATTCCGAGGCAAAGGATCGCCGCATGCTACTCCCCTCAGTGTTTTCTCCTCCTTCATTCCTCGACACCGAGACTGCCTTATCCGTGTCACCAAAGCAGTGGGAAGCTGCATACAGTTCATCTGTCACTCAAGACACAAATTTTCTACCACGCTTTAGTGTTGCCACTACGCAGGAGATGCGTCCGACGTCGGATTCGCCTGACGACCGCCTCGCTTCTTCTACACCGGAGGGCTCCTCGTTTACCGGAGGTGGTGGTGTGCAACATTATTTGGGTTTCACATTTGACTCAAGCGGCGGCAACGCCTTTCTCTTGGAAGGTGCTGCCAATGGCGGTAATAACGAGAAATGGGGCAATTGAAGGAGGTTCTGGTAGACAATGCAGGAATGAGTAAAAATGTGTTACACTATATAACTTGGATAGGAAACTGAGGAGCAGAGAAGAAGCAATTAGAAGAATATTTATGTCTCTTTTGCTTGTCTGTGTGGTACACAGACAAGCACGCAAGCAAACGCAAGAGTATATATAATGGCCTGATGGATATATGAGCTTTATGTACATCTCTCTGCTGCTCTGCTCGTGTCAACAGGACAGATCCAAAGAAAAAGACGGAAACAAAACAAAAGTTGTGTAGGAGAAAAAAGGAGATGTATTCCTTCCGCACTCACTTTTCTTTTGTGTCGTTTTTTTTTTTGCGAATCTCTGGAGTTTTTTTTTTGCTGCTGCCATGAATGTCCCCGTTCAAGTGTTGTTTTTTTTGTTTGTTTCGTTTTTGTTGTTGTTGTTGTTGCTTTTTTCTTTTAACAAGGGCCTGTGTGAGTAGAGCACCCCTCGTTTTTCTTTTTAATGATAATTTGCATATAAAAGCAACACGTAACTGTTTTTGCTTCTTTTTCGCACTGCACTAACAACCCCCTGTGTGTGTGTATGTATGTACGTGTGTGTTTGTTACTGTTGTTGGTATTTTTTTGTCTTTTTTTTGTCTCTGCAGATGTGGGCGGGTGGGCATAAATTTGCTGAGCGACGATCAATGAACCACGGCCAATGTAACTAGTTGATGAAACCAATGTGGTGATGATGATAAGAAGGTTATGACTTTGGTTATGCTTTACAATGGATAGGTACCAAAGTGAGTTGATTTATGAGTTTTTTTTTCTTGCGTATATATATATATATATGCATACATATACGTCGATGTTTGTTTTGTCTGAGTGTATTTGGTTGTGTGAGAGGCACGTGTAGAGGTGTGCAGGGAGGAGTTACTGTTGCTGTCCCTTGTGTGCGACATTAACTCTGCCCACCAGCGCTGCTGCTACGGGTGGCACTACCATTCGTATCCAACAGTGTAGGCACGCAGATAGTTCACTGCATACGAAGCGTGGGTGCACAAACATGGGGTATCTAAGCAATGAAAGAGGGGATGGGAAGGCTGAGGGCGTTGAGGATGCATATCACCTGCATCACGTCCTCTCTGTTGTTGTTGTTGTTTTCGTTTTGTTTTTTTCTCTGTTTCATTTTTTACGTGGTTTGTTTTGCACTGCTCTGGCAGTGGTGGTTGTTTTTTGTTATTGATGGTTTCACTTCTTCGTATCTTTTTTTTTTTGTTCTTCTGCTTTACAATATGCATCCACACACAAATACACACACACACGCACACACACACACACACACACACACAACCACAAACATGCAGAGTTTGATGTTTAAGAAGAAGTGGGTACCATACGGTGTTATGTGTGAATAGGTAGAATATGTTTTTTTTTGTTGTTGTTGTGTGCTCCTGTGTGTGTGTGTGTGTCCCCCCCCTCCCCTCCCCTCCCCTTTTTTTTGTTGCTCTTGTTTCATTTATGCACCCAGCATTGAAAGAATAAAGAGTTATTCTCCTGCGGCGCAAGACTCAACTGCAGGAAGGGCCAATGGAAATGGGTCACTGAAGTGTAACGCTCTTTTTTTTTTGCTTTTCCTTTTTTTTTCTTTTTGTTCTTTTGGCTCGTGTGCAATGCGTCCATGGGGCGGGGGGACCGCAAAGGGATAAGTTAAACGTACGAACAACAGGTGAAGGACGCGGGGTGAGGAACGTCTCGGCGAGCGATGGTGACTTCGGTGGTTAGCTTTATGGATGCCATCCGCAATCGCTACGGCTCACCCGACGGTGAGGACGCCCACGGTGCGGATGCCCTTCTCGTTGGGGACCCCAGTCGCCGCCGTAACAAGAAGTGGGAGCTTGTTGGCATGGAGAAAACGCGGCTGAAGCAGGCGGATCACACACGTCTTGTTCATGTCGTTCTTCGTGGCATGAACATTACAACCGGGGAACGGAGCGAGGGTGAGCTGGCGGCGGCGGCGCTAAATCGCTTGCAGGAAGTTGACATCTCTGAGAATCCCCTGCTGTCGATGCGGGATGTAGGCGTCATTGCTCGGCATCTTCCCGCCCTGACTGTCCTGCAGCTGTCGGATAATCCTGACCTTCTCCGTGGAGCTGCCGCGGGCACAACGCCGCTGCTAGTGTCAGTGCATCTGCGCAAGTTGGTGCTTCACAATGTGGGCTTGCGCTCCATATGGCAACTCCGCGCACTTGTGGATCTTCCGGCCCTTGAAGAGCTGCACCTCGAGAAGAATAACATTCAGTGTCTCAAGCTTCTGGCGGAAGCAGAGGAAACATCGGCGGACTATCTTCAAGCGAATGCGGAGGCTGCTGATGACAAAAGCCGTCACTGGTTCCCTAACGTAACGACTCTTAGTCTTGCGCAGAATGAGTTGTCATCGTGGGGCCGTGATAGTGGACTCAATGAGACTATGACAACAGCCTTCCCACGGGTGACACGGCTATTTCTAACGGGAAATTGCATGCCCAACTTGTACTATGAGAATATCACCGCAATATCAAATTCCACTGCTACCACAGCTGCTGGCGACAACGGCAACGACTACGCATACCTGCGGCCCTTGGAATTGCTCTGTGTGAAGGACAACACAAACATCAATGACCCACGTACGCTTGAAGCACTTCAAAAATTATGTCCACAGCTGCACACATTCCGCATCACATACAGTGCTATGTTTCCGCAGTGGAATGAAACGCTTGGACGCATGTACGTGGTTGCGTCCTTTCCAAGTATCACGACACTCAATCGAGGGCATGTGCGGCCCAAGGAACGGCTTGACTCCGAGATTTTCTACGTTCAACGTGGCTTAGTCGCCAAACAGCAACTGGAGGGACAAAAAGCCGCTGACCAAAAAACACAAGAAGAATCCAAGGAACAGCAACAGGTGGGGTTGACATTGCATTTTCCTTTGTTAGAAACCTTGCGAGAAAAACATAAGGACGTTATTATGGCCATTTACCGGGACGGGGAGACGGCAAGCCACGACGGCATCTCACAAATTATGCTTCACCTCACGTTTCGTTGTGATGGCTTTGAGCAGGTAACAAAGACTGTACCAAGTTCAATGACTGTAGGGAAACTCAAGGCCCTCGTACGTGCCATTTTTGGTGTTGTTCCCTCGTATCAACGGCTTTCTTTCTTTTCAGGTGATGCTGCCGTGATTGAGCGCCCCATGGAGCTTGATAACGAATTACAGAGCCTTGCATTCTATGGCGTGTCTGACGGGGCGCTGGTGCAAGTGATTGACACATCTTTACGGTAATGGAGTTTGTGTGTCTCTACGGCAGAAAAAAAATTGTGTCACAATATTTTGTCTTCTTCTTGGGACCCTGGCGCCCTCTCTACATTTTGTGTATGTGTGTGTGCCTTCGCCTTCTTGGCGCCCTTGTTGTGTTGAGCTGTTCATCCTGATGCCTCACATACGCGACATAAAAAAAAATGTGTTTTATCTACTTCGTTTCCTTTTTCTCACCACGCGTTGGTATTCATTCAAGAGGTTGCGGCTTTACCGCCCTTACTTTAGTATTTTTTTTTCTTTATTTGGTTTAGACGACACGAACCCGTATGCGACGTGTCGTGGTGACATCTCTTCTATCGGTAAGACGCAGGCCGTGGTGGGCCGCCGCTCACCTCAGCACAAGCCATCCGCGTTTGAAGGATGCGGGCGTTCCGCGGAGTGTAGCGGGGGGGCTCGATGCACAGAGTGAGGACGGATTGGCGCCTCGGCGTCACCAGCGCAGTGGGAACCCCAAGAGCAGCACACGCAGTAACAGCGGTCCTGTAAAGGATCGTTTCCCGCCTGTTTTAACAGACCTGAGCGACCCACGGAGGCGGCTGGCTGTCCTTGTGGACGCCTCAAGTGTTGAGCCGCGTGTCTTTTACAACACGGTTCTCCCCGCCGCAAAAAAGGTTGGCGTGCCTGTGCTTGTGCGCGCCTTCGCAGTGCAGCTAAGTGGGGAGTGGGAGTCACATGTAGCCGGCAGTGGTGCAAGGAGAGGGATTGAGTGCGACCCGAACAACAGCGGTGCTGTGGAAACAGCAGAGATGACGAAAATAAGCAACGAGAAGGAGGAACAGACGATTCTAAGTACACCTCTGTGTGCACCCATAGAGTTTTTTCGTGTGGAGCGTTTTATACCGGTGTCAATGCAGATGGAGGCGGATGCAAACCATATTTTTGATTTTCGCCGTCAAAATAAGATCGAGGCCGTGTGTTTTGTTTGCAGTGAAGTTGACCGAGGAGTGTTTGAGGGATTTCTGCCGAACATTGCCGGCAACGGCTTCAACCAGTACGTACTGGACGAGCTCGGCATGGCGAGGGAAGTCCTCGAGGATGGTCGCTCTGCTGACGGCTCTCCAATGATGGCTGCAGCGTAGAGGGGAGTGCGGGGACCACGAAGTTGAAGACGCCGCCAGAAGAAGAAGACAGACATAATCTTCCGTTTACAAGAAAACAACAGCAACGATGAAAAAGGCCAAGAAGCAATATATATATATCCTTTCTGACCTCATTGGAACATTTTGTGCGTGTTTGTCAAATTGAGAGGAAGGAAGGATGAGATGGGAAGAAAAGGGTTTATACCTGCATGAGAGTAATACGGAGGAGGATAAATCCGGGCGGCAGTAGGTTGATATGTCTCGCAGAGAAGTTTTACAACTCTCCCCATCATTTCCCAAACACCACCGCCAACTTCTCAAAAAAAAAAAAATTCTCTTTTGATTTTTTTCCCCTGCGCGTGTAGGTGTTTCTTTCTTACTCGAGTGGAGGATCGTTTCCATTGTTGTACAACCTTTGCACGTGTATGTTTTTTTT
>NW_021705891.1:0-17361 GCF_003719475.1 Trypanosoma rangeli
GTACTCGCAACGAGATTCAGGTCCTTCCGCTGGTTCCTTTGGTCGAGTCCGCAAGGGGTGTGTGTGCTGCCACAAGCGCAAAATGTGTTACAGGTGCGCAAATGACTTTTTACGGGGCGAACTTCAACCCTGTTGAGCCCTCGTATAACGATGTGATAGTGGGTGAGGCTGTGGCTGCCAACCCGATTCTCTGCAGGGTGACCATTGCCACAGAAACGGAGCTTACCTGTGTCCTCAGCATTCCACGGGATAAGGAGCATGGAACGTATTCGATCAGGGTTCGTGTGCGTGCGTCGGAAACGGAGTGGGCCGCGGAGCAAAGTGCCGGATTTCTTGTCTTGGGGGACGATGCACATGTCCCTGGGTGGAAAGCCAACGATGCGCCGCATCCCGTGCCTGCGAATGATGACAAAGGGGGCAATACAGCCCTTATCGTCTGGCTTGTCTTTGGTTCCCTCCTTCTAGTGCTGCTCGTGGTTATTATTGCCATGCTTGTTTGGTTCCGCATGACCTCAGAAAAGGAGTGCGATGAAATGATTCTTTTGGAGCTGCAGCTTCTCCGTGAGATGCGTGAGAGCGCCGAGTTATCGAAGTAGGCGAGGCCGCTGACAGAGTTGTGAAACAAAAAGGAAGGAGGAAGTGATGTAAATGCATAAATAAGGAAAGTAATATGAGGAATAACAATTGGTGACTAAGCAAAACTTCTTGTTTTTTTTTTTTGTGTGTGTTTATGTGAAACGAATTAAGAGTGGTCGGTGGGTGAGTGGAATGTTCCGTTCACCATTTTTTTACGTTTATTTATTTATTTTTTTTTCCTTTTTGTTGCTGGTAATGATGTGTGGCCAATGCGCTGCCTTGCTCATCCCTTCTTGTGCGCACTGAGCCTGTCAGCAGCATCGAACCAGTGAACTATTAGCGTGTGCCGTTACACTATTATTATGATTATTATCATTTGTTTGGGCACGGTGCCTGCAGGGAAGAAAATAGAAACCAAGCATTAAAAAAAAAAATGTTTTGCTTTCTTTTAAAAAGTTGTTTTTGATCTCTTCTCGTTGTTTGCCGCCGTCCCTCCTCTTGAAGTGTGATGTGTCTCTGCCTGGGTGTATTCACGACTGTGGTATCGCTTTCCTTCAGGTATTGCAGCCTTCTGTTTCTCTCTCTCACGTTTTTTTTTTGCTTTGTGTTTTGCTGTTGTTGATTTGTTTGTTTGATTTTACCGCTCGTGGGTGCAGTGAAGTCATACGTTGAAATTAAATTCAGACTTTTCATTATGACACTTATGAAGTCGCTTGTTCTTGAGAGGCCTGGAGAGATACGGCTCCGGAGTATTGAGGTGAACGACGTTCTGGGCGAAAATGACGTGCGGGTGAAGGTGCACAGCGTCGGCATATGCGGCAGCGATGTTCACTACTATGAGCACGGTCATATTGGTCCGTTTGTTGTGAAGGAGCCGATGATTCTTGGCCATGAGGCTTCCGGCACCGTTGTGGCAGTGGGTAGCAACGTGAAACATCTCAGCGTGGGGGATCGTGTCGCGATGGAGCCAGGTATACCCAGCTTGACGTCGCCTCAGACACTTGCTGGTCTGTATAACCTTGACCCCGATGTGGTGTTCTTTGCCACCCCACCTGTGCATGGATGCCTTAGCACAACGGTAATCCACCCCGCTATGTTGTGCTTCAGGCTACCCGAAGGCGTGAGCTACGAGGAGGGGGCGCTCTGCGAGCCCATCGCTGTTGGCATGCACTCGGCGACGAAGGCACGTGTAAAGCCTGGTGATGTGGCACTGGTCATTGGCTCTGGCACCATAGGAATTGTGACGGCTCTCTCTGCTTTAGCCGCCGGATGCTCAGACGTCATCATCTGCGACGTGGTGGAGGAGCGCCTCAAAGTGGCGGCGCAGTATGACGGCGTGCACCCAGTGGTCTCGAAGGGCGATGCTGTTAAAACAAAGGTGCAGCAATTAACAGCTGGGCAGGGTGTGGATTGTGTATTCGAATGCAGTGGATCTGCTGCGGCGTACCCACTTATTTACGAACACGCTGCGCCCGGCGCGACGGCCGTTTTGACCGGCATGCCAGTAAACCCCGTCACCTTCGACGTGGTGGCCGCGCAAGCTAAAGAGATTACGTTTCAGACCATCTTCCGCTACCGCAACATGTACCCAAGAATTATTCGTTTGCTCAGCTCGGGAAAAATGAATGTGAAGCCTCTTGTGACGGCCAGATTCAAGCTGCAGGACGGCGTGAAGGCATATGAGCGTGCCGCTTCGCGTATTCCCACTGATGTGAAGATTATGATTGAGATGGAGTAGGTATCATGACCAACAGGGCACAAAGGGGGGGGGGGGGAAGGAGCAAAACGCACGCCAAAAGAGAGGTATTATTTTGGGACGGCGCTCATCCGAATTGCAGGCACTTTCTTCTTGTTGTTTCTGCGCATGGGCATATGAGGTGGGAGGTGGGAGGTGGGGGGAAGAGATCTCATCAGAAGAAGCGGAGTGAAGTATAGGAAGAAATGAAGGAAAAACAAAACGAAAACGTTATTTTGTGTCAAGCGTCACGTTCTTGATTTTATTTTTAATTTGTATCTTATTTCTCCCTTTGGCGTAGATGTTTCTCCGCGCGTCAGCCTTTTTTTTTTGGTGACTCTGACATTTCATTTATTTTACTTTCGTTGCTGTTGTTTTGGGGAGAGGGGGGCGGGAGGTTTTATTGTTGTTTTAGTTTTCGATTGCTTTTGCAGCGAATATTTGGTGTTAGTTTTTTTTTTTTTTTGTTCCTGTCTCTGTCTGAGTGTGTGTGTGTGTGTGTGCTTGCGAATGTGTACGCTTTGCTTTTATTTTTGCATGTGTGAGAGAGGCGTGTTGTGTTTCTACGTGGGCGTGGTGGTTTGCTGTATTTGTGTTTTTGACCTCAATTCTCGTTTGCTGTTGGATGCAATAAGTGGCGGCCAGGCCGCTGATGCTGTGGATGGAAGATACATCACGTTTGGTGAGGCGTTGGGAGGAATGTCTTGCATCGGCCCGCTGCGACTCTGTGAATCTCGCCACTGAGAAAGAAACAAAGGAACGGGGACAGCAAAGACAAACACAAGCAGTAGTTGCGGAAGCGGCACCTATTGGGATGGCGGCCCTGAATTTATTGTCACAAATAGATGGGAAGGGGATCGAAGCTGCTACTGGTGACGGAGCGGCCCATGAGGGGACGGAGGCCGTCCGGCTTTGCCAGAGGTTGAGCGAGATCCTTGTGGAGGCGGTTCTTGTCATTGTGGAGTCCTGCGCTTACTGGACGGGAATGACGGCGACGGTGGAAGCGGTGTGTTGTGAGCTCAGGGCGGCGGCGTCTCAGGCGAAGGAACAAAAAGGTCTCGCAGAGAAGCTGTGCAGCTGGTGGGTTCGAGAGGAAATTGCAGAACAGGGCTGGCGCTGGTGTGAGGTGCATCTCACACTGTTGCCAGCTGATGAATCGGCATGGCGCTATGGAGCATCTCATGAGGTGACGGCACTCACCGATTGGTGGTGGCGCCCCGATGCAATGAGTTTTGTCAGCCCACACCCTGAGCATGAGACAACGTCGGCGGTTGCACGACCACTGCTCAAGGAAGTTTGTGCGACAATGGCGCAGCGACGCATTGACGACTCTTCTCTTACAGAGCTATCCGCCGCCACAGAGCTTCTAAAGGCCTTACATGCATCGTCTAGGAGTCTCTTCTCTCACCGCATAGCGGTGAGTCGTGGTGTGTTGCGACGTCTATTCACAGTAAAAGCGACAGCTCTGTTGCATCAATCCCATCTTTTGTGTTGTCTCGCCCTTCTAAGGAATACTACTAAACCATGTTATCAGGAGGTAACTAAAACAAAATATGGTGAGAGCAATGGTCATGAATTCTTGTGGGTGTCGCGTGAGTGTTTCTCGCTGGCATGGCGAAATCTTTTTGCAGCGATAACGGCGTTGCAGGTGGCTACAATGCACTTTAATGCGTCCTGTGAAGATTTGCGGCGACAAATTCGTTGGGCGTTGTTTGGCGTGAAAGAGGTGGCGAACCATAGCGAGTGTGCCTTAATACCTTCGAAAGGTTCTTTTTATGTCCACCCTTTTGTTGAACCATGTGAAAACACGTGCCGTGTTACGCACGGCGTGGGGTTTATTGCTATTGGAAAAGTTTCTGAGGGCAGTGTCATTTTGCAGGAACAACCGCTTCTTTTTGTTGATGCAGCACATCAAAACCCTACTGAGCCAGAGATGCAAAATACCGCAATGTCAACTGTGGTGGCGTTGGCGCTCGAATTGTTTCGGCGTGGCGGTATCACATTTAAGAGCGATTTGGTGACGTCACAAGTGGTGGAGTCGCTTCAAATTGGTGCTCTCTTTGGGGAGGCCACTCAATTTGGCGCCCTTTGGGCAGCGTTGCATCTGCTTGCCGTCATGCAACCAGCAGGCAGTGACAGTGGTCGATCGGAGGAGAGTTTTGCGTGCGGAATTTCCGATCTTTTGCACTGCTGGAATGAGCGCGCCATTCCATTACGCTCCGTGGAGGACTTTAGGATCGATCCGCAAACCCTTTCGGGGGAAGCTAAGGCTTTGTATTCGTTTGCTTCTTTTCTAAATCACAGCTGCTCACCAAACGCGATTCGCACCTTTTCTGAAGAGGGAGTTACCTGTTTTCCCGAGGGAGGCGGTACATTGTGTGTTGTGGCCCTTCGCGATATTGAACCCGGTGAGGAGATCACGGTCACATATCTGCCCTCGCTACTTTGTTCAAGGGAGGCAAAGCGGCAGCGGAATGGTTTTTCCTGCCGCTGTGTTTTTTGTCTCTCGTACAGTGCACTGCTGGAGGGTGTGGTGTGCCCTGCATGCCGACAGCTCATTTACGATGATCTCGGCCACAGTGAAGAGGCTTCCTCCGTGAAGTCCACTGATAGAGCAAGGAGGCGGTTGGCACCGTACGCCCACTCGCCTGATTGCGCATACGTGGGAGGTAGCCACTACAAGGAGCTTGCCGAGAACATGACACTGGGATTCAGGACGGCGCTTGACAAGGTACACTGCGAGCTTTTGGAAAATCGTGGTACTGACGCCGTGAATAAAACCGGGAATTGCATGCAGGATGGCCCTGGAAATACTCAGGGAGGGAGAAAGGAGGGAGAAGTCAGGGAAGAAGTAAAAGAAGATGGTGGTGATGAAAAACAATATGCACGGCGCGCGCAGAAGGCCGTGCGTCAGTTAATGAAACTTGACACTTTGATGTCGGGATTCCCAACGACACATCATTATCGATTGCAGGCCAGGATGGAGTGCTTGGCTACTTCTCTGAATGCCAGCCTGACGTCGCATGACACTACACAACTACTGCAACTATGTGAGGGACTGCTAGTGGATTTAGAGATGTTGTTGCCTCGAAATTATCCGCTTTTAACGGGGATACGTCTTCATTATGCTCTTGTACGTAGCCGTCACCTGATTGCCACAACAGACATCAACGATCCTGCAGCAGACGAGTATACGTCGGGGTGCTGCGGAGGCATGCGTGAGCAAGCGGAAATGATGCGTCTGCCCTTTATACAGGATAATGTCATTCGCGAATGCGTGGTGCGGTCGTTTCAAGAGCATTACGTTTACACCGGCTGGCGTTTTGCTGAGGCCGACGAGCGAGAACTTCTTCAGAGTTTTTTGCAACGATACAGGGCAGAACTGTTTGCGTGTGGCGTAGCGGATTGCTCCCACTTTTACATGTTGTCGCTGATGTCTGATGCAGAGGAGGGTGTAAACATGTAGAAGATGTGCGTGTGTGTGTGTGACGTGCGGCTGCAACAGTCGTTGTTTTTTTTTCTTTGTTTGATCCGGCGGTTTGGCTCGTTGTTAAGAGGGCAGGACGGGGACAACATCTACCTGCTTTTTACGGCACACACACAAACAATTAAAAAAAAAGGCAAAAAGAATACTAACAACTGTGAGGTGAATGTCCAGTGGATTCCATTTGCAAATTGCCTCATTTTATTTCTGTCTGCCTTCTCTTTGCCTCAACGCCGGTTTGCTTTTTGTTTTGTGAGGAAGAGGGGGGGTCAAGGAATGGAGGCTCACCACTTCCGGCTATGGGCGCGCTGTCAACGGTTTGTGGGGGACGTGTGTGCTGGTCGTGATGCCACCCACGGGCTGGCACATATGGAGAGGGTCACAGAAAATGCTCTTCTCATCCTTCATATGGAACATGGACAGGCAACGCGTTCCCCATTAACGCTCTCGCGAGTGATCCTTATCGCCATGCTTCACGATGTTGCGGACCACAAGTACGATGTGGCGAATACGCTGCTTCAGAAGGCGCGGGAGTTCCTGGTGGCGGAGATAGCGGCCATAACAGATGTGGAGGTGAACAGTGAGGAGGCGCTCAATCATGCTCTTACCGCTATGGAAGCGGTCTCCTTCTCAAAGGAGAAGAAGTACGGCATGCGGTGGTTCGAAGCGAAGTTGTCGCCCGATTGGGTTTTTGTGCGAGATGTCGTGAGTGATGCCGACAAACTTGAGGCCATTGGCGAGGAGGGGCTGCGACGGTGCCTTATGTACACAAGGCACACCTTAATGACTAGGGAAGGGCATCAGGTCTGGGATGCGGCCCTGCAGCAGCGCTGTCTGGAGGCGGTCAAGCAGCATTTTGTGGAGAAACTAAGTCTGCTGTCAACAAAGTTTATAGTCACACCTGCCGGCAAGTTTCTGGCCGCTCCACGACATGTGGCGATGGAGCAGACGTTAAAAGCATGGGACCAGCAAGGGTTGCCGTCACTGACATGACTCGCTCCCTGTTACAACTATCGAACCGATACAGACAATAACGCGTTTATAATAGTTTGTGTGTGTGTGCTTTTTTTTTTTTAGGGTTGGGTGTTGCCCCACCACTTTTTGATCTTTTTCATGGAGGTGGTGGAAATTCTCCGCGCCATTATTTTACTTTTAACTACGTGACAAAAGAAAAAAATATTATTGTTTTTATTGTTGCTCTTCATTTGACTATTCTGCACCGCAAAACAAATACATTGCTGTCCGCATGGACACCTCTTGAGGTTTGCAGCCCACATGATGGATGTCGCGGAGTTTCTCAGCGGCCGTGCAGAAGAGGTGGCCGCATTTTCTGCCCTACTGTTTCGTAAACGACCTCGTGAGCAGGGCGATGGTGGAGATGAGGGCCCGTTTCCCCTGACGGCACGATCTGTTGTTCACTACCGTCGTCCATCTTCCGCGAATGTGCCGTTGTCCGATGTGACGCGGTTGGCGAGACTTCACTTGCGGCGATCCAGGCGTTTTGTGCGACTGTTAGCAACTGAGGAGCCTCTGCCAGCATCGCCGTCACCGACAACAGCTGTGGATGAGGGACGAGTGCAGAAGAAAAAACGTCCGCTGACGTATAAGGCGTGGTGTTTGCTTTTAAGACGACGACGTCGGCTTGCGTGGAGGCGAAGAGCAACAGCACGGCGTCGAATGCGACGCCGCCACATAGCTCTCCGCCAGGGCAAGGCTCAACTTCCCCTTTGCAACTGTGGTTCTGCCGTTGCTGCTGCTGCTCCGCTTGCTGGCTCGCCACCGACTATTTCCTTGAGTGGAGGTAGGACGGCTGTGCTGTGGCTTCCCTCCCATTGGCGGTTGTGCCGTCGGTTTCATTATGGCGTTGTCAAGACACGTGTTAACGGCTGCTCCCCATTCTTTGCTGTTAATGGCATCTCTCCAAGGCTTCCGACGATAAGGATTGCGGTACCAATGAAATGCCAACGGAAACAGCATCGTGTGCTACAGCGGTGGGCTGCACGGCTGCCGTCATGTTCTGCACGGGAAAAACCTTTGCGACGGCTTGAGAGCAAACCAATGATTGTCCCACCACCCTTGTGTTTTGCGGCCGAGCGCTCGCATATGTGTGTTTGGAAAGTTCAACCATGGGAAACAGGGCATTCTTTGAGCGCAGAGGAGGTGTTAAATCTTTTGATGCTGCGCACAAATGGAACACCCTCTGTGGCTCTTCACACAAGGCATCTGGCGCTGGGAACAACGTCACAGGTTGATAGTGGGTCGCAGGGTACGTGGTGGAGGCGTTGCGAGGATGGCGTTTTTTACGGGTACATGTGGTCTTTGACCCAAACGACACGCTTCTTGAGAGGAGAAACAGAGCTGTTTGACTCCGACGCCACACCAATAGTTGTGCCTGCCAAACTCCTACAAAATGGTGGTGGTGATGGCGTGACGTACCTTCTTGTGACTTCTGCACCTGTGCACTTTGGAGCCCGTGCCAAGCGAAACTTAAATATTCAACTTATTTCTCATTGGAATCCATGCGGTGCTTCGAAACCTATGTGCTCCATGTTTGAACTCTGGTGCTGTGCCGATGCTTTCAGGGTGAAGGGAGCAGAGACGCCATCGGAAACAGATGCCTTAATTCTTCTGGAATTGATACGGAGGCGGGTGAATGCCGCTGTGGAAAGCTGGCGCAGAATAAAGGAGGGTTCTTCAAGTACGCACAAGGAAGAAGCGGGGGGAAAGCGTCCGTCGTCACCACTGCAAGCCGTGAAGGTTTGCTGTTTTCCATCTTTACCACCAAACCTTGAAACCATTGATCATCCCACCTTTCCCGTGCATAACTGTGTTATGTCTATTCTTCTTGTGTCTGCGGAGTCTTTATCCCACTTGGGAAGCTCAAGTACTGTTGCGTGGCGGAATCGCAGGCACCATTTCCAGTTTGCCAGACATCTCTTTGCTTCCCTCACTGACACCTCTCCTGCCGCACGGAGAGTGACGCGTCGTTATGATGCGAGCATGGCATTTGCGTTTCATCGCTGCCAGTCGCTTGGGTACACGCACAACGTGCGAATCATCGGCGAGGAGGAGAGGGAGACACTGCTGCGTCTGATTGGGTGTCCGGCCTTTGCAGACTTGAGCGGTGCCAATGCACCTTTTCAGGCTTCCCATATGGCCCGACTGCGTTGTGCGCCATCTAACGCGCATCGACGGGTTCTGCTGAAGTTTTATTTGAAGGGTGATCGAGAGCACCAGCATGAAGGAAGTGCCCTTTTTGCTTTGAAATCAGGCAACCCTGCCGCGCTACTGCACATTGGGGCTGTTACCTCAGCGCCATTCTTTTCAATGCGATTTG
The DNA here is from genome assembly GCF_003719475.1 of Trypanosoma rangeli. Lineage (NCBI taxonomy): Eukaryota > Euglenozoa > Kinetoplastea > Trypanosomatida > Trypanosomatidae > Trypanosoma > Trypanosoma rangeli. Next base: position 9,133 of record NW_021705891.1, read on the forward strand.
GCGCTCGTGTTGCATACGCGTGGGTGTGGGATGACGTTGGGTGGGAACTCGTCCAAATGCACATGCGGTGTGCATCACGCGCAGCCGCCAGCAACAGAAGGGACGGCTTCTATGAAGAACCGAACACGGATGACGCAACCGAGCACAGTGACGCTGGCAGCAGTGGAAGTGTATGTTTTTTGCTTTCTGCCGCTGAGAAGGTTTCACGCCTTTTGCACTTTGTGAACAACACTCCGGTCCATGTCCCTGGATGTTTTGCTCCCAACTCCCCTGTGAAGGGTGACAAAGAGAAGCAGAAACAGCAGCAGCGGCACCATAAGCGTGTTACGAAGAGGACGAGAGTGGATGCCCCTGTCGTCTCCAGCAAAATAACGTGTTGGCAGGCAATGGAGGCAGTGTTGTGCGATAGTAACACGTGTCTTCCGGTGGAGGTGGTGCGTCTTGGCACGGCCGGCGGTCGCTGTGTGAGGCTGCCAACGAGGCATTGGTGTTCTAGAGACATGACAAGGGCGTCAATATCTACATGATATGCCTGCGGTAAGCAGGCTGTTGGGGCATGTGAGTCTGCCAGTGGGGGCGAGGGGCGGAAGGAAGATAGGTTGTTTGCAAGGCTGGCGTCGGACTGTGACGTGGTAAATTACAGTGGTGGGTGGGTCGGCTTGTTCAGTGAGGGAGACGACGCCCAAATTGTCTTTTCACCTGTTCAATCAGCTTCTCCTGTCGGCTCCAAATGACCCCAGTGCGATGATCATTAAGCGGTAAGTTGCGGAATCACGCAATTTGCCGCTGAAGCTCATTTAATGTGTGGCCTTTCTGGTGTGAAAACCCCCGTGTTAAGGAGAACGATGAAGAACGTTTGTCGAGCGGTGAAGTGCAGAGAGAGGCAAGGAAGCCCAAAGGTCATCTGTGCATGGAGTTTGGGAGAAGACGACGCGCCCGAATGCCGTTGTGGACTGAAAAGGGGCACCCATTACGTTTTATGTGGGCGATGAGAACGAAAAAACAGACGAAAATATGAGGTAGTTCATAAAATTGTTTGTCTTAGTTCTTCTGCATGAGCGTGTTTTACTGTTGTTGTTTTTCCCCCCTCCCATTTCTTTCTTGAAGCAGCTGTCCGCCGGGCAACGTGTCGATGCATCACGGTCAGGAAGACAGCTGGAGAAAGTAACTCCGCTACCCACTTCTTTCCACTTTGGTCTATTTATTATTGACACCCAACTGTCTCTTTGCTTTTGTTTTGTTTTTACTTTGTCTTTGTTCGCTTTTCCATCTTGAGTCGGACTGGCGCGGATGCGTTGACATATGCAGCGCACCTATCCCTTTTTTTTTTGTTCTTTGTTCTTTTTTTTATTCTCTTCCCCCCACGCTGACAACCGTTGCAAACCGTGTTTAGCCGTTTCCGCACTGCCCCCTGGAGGGTGGACGTGTAACGAGGGCGGCGCCGTTTTTGCTGGGTATTTCCAGGAGAATTGAGAGTCCTAGCATGTCGCCGTGCGAAGCATTTTCACTTTGTGTTTTTTCTCCCTTGTTTTGGAGACGCCGTGCGTCATCCCTTTCCTCCTGCCTCAACAGCTTTCTTCCCGCTTGCAGAAGGCCTACTGCGTTGTTTCCTGCATGGTCGACTTCACTGCAGGTTACGTGCCGTTACATAAGTTTCCTCCCACCGAAGCCTCCCACGCACTGCGGCACTCCTTTGCCCCCCAATGCTGCCGAGGACGATGATCCTGTGTTTCCCTTCGTGCTGCTGCACCACACGCTGCCGCTAACGAAGCTAGCCAAGCTGCTTCCTGATGATGTGCTGGAGCAGTTAGAAAATGGACTAAAGAGTCACCTGGAAAAATTTCCTTCACGTTACCGTATCCTCCGTGGAAAGAACGAGCTTCTTCATGTCCAGTGCAGGGTGAATGCCGGCAAGAAAGACAATGAGGGAGCAAAGCAAGGCAAGGAGGAAATCACTAGTGACAAGGCTGCTGTAGGGTGGACTCAAAAGTCATTGGGCAGGTTTTTCACTTTAGAGAGTCACATGAGATGCACTCATGTGGAGCGCCCTTTGCAGCGTGTTGAATGTAATGTCTTGCATGGAATGGAAGAGGAACACATTCATATGCTGGAGGAGTTCTTCCGTGAAAATGTGCTTCCCGACAAACAGGCGGAACTATGGGTACTCACTGAAGAATACACGCTAGTCAAATTGCCGTCATCATCAGCAGCAGAAGAGGCAGCAAAAACGATTGGATTGGAGAAATCAGCATCTGCCGACTCTGAGACAGCAGGGGTGATGGAGGAAAAAGAGGTGCTTCAGGCGTTTCGTTGGGTCCAGGTTGCCGATGAACGCAAACTAAATGAGGTCAAGGACATGCTACGCAGTGAGAGTCGTAGCGGTGTATTGGGAAAAGTAGTGGATGGGAAAACAGCTCCGCACTGTGATGCTTCCCCCATAACTATTTTTACAAGGACTTCGTCTTTCGTTCGCTTCTGGGTCCCTACTGCGCCTTTCCCGGTAGGTGCCACGCCCCACCCGCGTTATGTGGAGGAGTACAATCTCTACCGCATGTGCCGTGCGTTGTCTACAAAAACGTTTATGCGGTTTCCAGAGTTGCATGATGTCGTGGGTGAGTGGCTGACGCAACCTTTAGCGTTTGTATTAGCCATTGCAGGGGAGGAGGGCAGGACGACTGAAACGCTGAACGCTGCGGGCGCAGGACGCTACCTATTGGAATTTGAGGGTGACTTCAACGACCCGGATCGCATAGTGGGGGTGCGTTTCTGGCTTGACGAAGAGCGTTACCTGCCGTCGCAATATCGCAGTATGTCGCGCCCAGAGCTAGAGAAGGCGCTCTCTGAGATGGGGACTACTTCAGGTAAAAGTCTGAGCAAACTCCCCAATCATAAGCGCGTGCGGGTTATCGACACAGCACGTCTGTTGAGACGCTGTATTGCACTGCACGAGTTGGGTGCTAGTCCTCTGTGCCACCCGGATGTTCTGGCGTACTACCTCTTTGATATTCTTCCTTTGGATGGCCAGCTGATTCTTACCGGACACTCGCCGCAGCTGCTTCCGGAAAGTGTACGGCGCATCACGGATGCGCGTTCGCGCGCGTGGTTGAAAGAATATCCACATCTCTTCCGATTAGTGGATATTCCCCCAGATGTGTACGTTCAACGTGTGGACGCCCCCGCTCCGGGCAACGAGGAGGCCTACAAGAAGGATCGGTGTCAGGAGGCTGATGAAGAAGACAAGGGCACTGCAACCAGTTCTTCTCAGAGAAAGTACGACCCTACCGAGCAACTTCTAAACGACCCTGAGGAGCAGCTTCAATTAATTATTTCCATCGTGGCGGCCCGGTTGGATGTTCTCGGGACGCGGAACTTGCTCCCGTCTCACATACCGAAATTTATCAGCACCAAAGTGCGGCGCAAAATGTTCCCTCGGGGCTTTGGTGGCATTACAGAATACCTCAAGCGGCACCCAGATGTGTTTATTCTCAGGAGTGGGATTCACCCGCATGAGCCAGTGGTCACGCTCGCTTCCAAATATCACCCCAGCCCTCATTTGCCGCTCACAAACGCTGCAGATGTCATAAAAGAAGGGAGTTAACTTCTTTACACTGTCGGGAGCTGTACATTAACGTGGAAGGAAAATATTATTATTATTATTATTATTATTATTATTATTATTATTGTTTTTGGTTGTGTGCTGTCTCTTGCGTTAGCTCCGTGTCGTTGTTGTTTATTACTTTTCACTCTTTTATGGATTTTGCATCTTGCGTGCGCAATCTCATTGATTTTTTAGCTGCAGGCTCTCTGCTTGGTTTGAGACGAGGTTTGCATCCGCGCTCGTATACGACCGTGCCACAGTAGAGGAATACAACAGAAGGAAGAGAAACCCAGGAAGAACAGGGTCATTTCAAAAGTAATAGTAGAGTCCTGAAAAACAGCAGGAAGGAATGTTTTCCGCGACAGCACCGGTTGTAGGAACAGTGGGACATGCGCTGCAACCTTTGCGTCCGACGAGGCCCATGACGACAAAACCCACCAAGCCAGATTACTTTGTTATGTCTCTTGCACGGAAACCCATGGGTCCTTCCGTTTATCCAGGTGCTGCGGCCGCGGAAGATGCTTCAAAGGGATTTTTATTGAGTGATGCAATGCATGACATGAACTTCTACACACAAGTCTCCGAGTCGTTGCCCGATGCAGGGCTTCCAGTGCTCAACTCCGTATTGTTTAGTCAGCGACATGTGGTTAACGACACTCCTTCAGTTGAAGAAGAAATTGCAAGTATTAATGAGCACATACGCATATGGCGTGCTTCCCGCCTACAGGAAGTGATCACCAAGTATGAGCACACCAATGAACAGGCCTTACTAGACGCGAAGGTGGAGCAGCGCATAAAAGCGCGTCAGACGGCAGAACAAGAGCGTGCCATGCGCCGTATTTCGCAAATTCTAGGTTCTCTTATTCCTGAATTGGAAAAGATGACGGCGTTTGAGGCGCCATCCGATGTGCTGGGCGCTGCCAGACGTGAGGCTCTGCTCAAACAGTGGAAGGAGCGGGATGAACAGCAACAACGGCTTCTGAGGGAGATGCGTCTTGCAGAACGTAACTGGCTTGTTGACCGTCAATTTCAGCGAAATGTGGAGGAGCGCAATTCACTCGAGTCGCAGCATTACTACAGTTATATGGAGCATAAAATGGATGAACGATTGGCCTTCCGTCAGCTTTGCGAAGCATTTTATGACGAGAAGATAATTGTTGGTGTAACCGATGATGAATCAGTCGTACGGCAAAGGATGCTGAGGCTGGAAACCGAGGGTAGGCTTTACATAATTGAACAGATGCGCAGTGTCATTGCCTTACCGGAAACTGCAGTAGCTTAGGAGAATGACGCGAGGGGAGGAGAAACATCACTAACCGCTCGGGTGCCAAATACACAAGAGACCGAGCAAACCCTGATATCCAACATAAAGTTTGAGGTCGTTGAGCATCTTGAGGAGCTGGGCAAACTGGTGGATGATGTCGGATCCTCTGCAGATCCAGTGCTGTGATTGGTGTATAATTGGGATATGTACGTTAGGGCGAGCTTGTTCAATGTATAGGTGAGAATAGGTGTTGGTTGTTTATCTCACGCAAGATCCTGTTGAACGGCGTTGGCGTTTAACACCTTGTCGCGTAAGTTTAGTGTTTTGGGTCGGTTTGTTTTGTGAATGTGCCAGTGTTGTTTGATTATTGTTTTGGTTTTTTTTTTTCCTTTCTCTGTTTTATTGCCTTTGTTGATGATGGCCATGGCGGCGGAAACAGCCGGTGTGGGGAAGCTGTGGTTGAAGGAGCTACTGTGGTTTAATAAAATTGGAAAGGGGCGTGTTGTATTTGTCGTGTGCTGTAGTAGACGATGCAGGCACCGCCTCCACCATACTCAAAACTTTTTCCGAATGCGGGCGGCGTAAGTGATTGCGTTAATTCCACAGCGTTATTGGTTTCTGAGGCCTCTGTTGCGTGCCCTGTAGAAGCGACGATGGGGACAACGCAAGCTGGAAACGCGGAGGGTGGTTCATCAGTTTATCCGCCTCCACCCCCGTATACCGGTGTCAGCGCGCCGACTCTCTCGTCACCCACGGCCTTGAACCTGCTGAGTTCGAAGGATGCTGACAATAGCGATGTGATTTTGCAACGTCTTTTTTTGCTGCAAGATGAAATAAACTCCATTAAGTGCCGTCTCAATGGTCAATCGTTTGATGCTGCTGTTTCGGATGTCCAGGGGCCGCCTCCGCCGCCTCCTGCACCCGCTACTGAGGAATCTTTTGTTGAAGAAAAAAAATATGCATGGAGGCGAATTTTGCTTTCGCAGCAGGAGCAAATTAGCTCTCTCAGTGAAGCACTGTGCCGTATCCTCAGCACCTTATCTGTGGTGCCAGCAGCGACAAGGAGTCATGACATAAAAGAATCTGCACAGACAATAAATGACAATAAAAACGTACGAGAAAGGGAGACAAAAAGTTGTGTTAATGAGAATATGGATTGCGGGGCCAAAAAGATGTGTCAGGATGCCTCTGTTGGGTCTCTCATGGGAACCACAGTAGATCTTGTCCATCTGTTAACAACCTTGTATGGCCTTCCAGTCATCTCTTGTGGAGGTTGCCACGAGCAGCTCCACCCTAGAGCTGGTGAGGAACTTATTGCAGCGGCCTTGGGTACCACCAGTCACGATTTGCTGGAGCTATATGCTTCGTTGCTGGTGTTGCGTCTGAATGAGGGGTATGCTGCCGCTGAGTCCAATGTAGGTGGTCATACATCAGTAGGCATCCTTGTGAGAAATAGTGGGGATCTGACGCAGAAGGCGTTGGCACCGTTACCACTACCTGTGCTTGAATCAGTGTTGGAGCGAACACAATTCCCATCTGAGATACCAGCGTACCAAATCGCTTTGGCAGCATGTAAGGTGTATCATCAGCGGCATTTATCGAAATTAACATCATTTTCAAGTCTTAAGTCATTATCAAGTTTGTGTGTCATGTCATCATCCTTACCATGCATCTCCAGCAGTCACTGTAAAGAAGAAGCGGAAGTTTTCTTGCACTGCGTGCGCTTTCTTTGGCTTCCGTTGCACTTCCTGGAGGAGGAGCTTCGGCGTTGCGAGGGTTTGGGACTGGTGGCAGAGGCGCGTCACTGTGCCATCTACGCGGGACTACTGATGCGCCTTCGTCAAGCCATTCAAGCAAAGAGATGCTTAAATGAGTTAACAACAACACCAGCGCGGTCTGTTCCTGCTGTTTTCACCGCTGAGCCGTTTCTTACAGAGTTGAACCGTGTGCGCCCTTCATATGACTTTCTTACTTCATCGGAAAAGAAACAACTAATAGCCGGTGAAAAAATGGATCTTGTTCAGTCCTGGCGGATACAGAAGCGCTGTGATGCAACTCTGTACTCGCCGGCTGTTTGCCACATTTGGACGGCTACCAGTTGCAGTTGAAGTTTCTTTTGGGGGCATTTCACTTGATGGGTCTTTTTCTGCCTCCATCATCTATATGTCTGTGTGAGGTGTAGAGGGTTTTTGAGGCCAAAATATTTCGTTTATGGGCTCGCTACTGCTGGGGGGATTTTGCATAGGTGCATGGACTGATTGTTGGTTGAAATTGAGATGCCTGTCACTCACTCTCCAACTCTTCCCCTTCCCCCCCCCCACACACTCCTTTTTTTTTTCTTTTTCGTTTTCCTGTGGTGAAAAAAAACTGTGACAAAAAAAAAATCCTTTAAAACAACGGTGGTAGGGGGAGAATCCAAAATACCCACAAGAAAAGGGAGATTTTGTAGGAGTAGCGGGTGCTTCTGATTGGGGAGGAAGATTGGTTGTGTAGGCAGACATGCGTGAGAAGGTTGTGCCCATTCCATTTCTGGGCAAAGAAGTCTCCGCGTGGCTCTACCGTACAACGCGCCGTGTGCGGGAGCACCCATACCGGGCCAGTGGTATTGTTCTTGGCGTTGCTGTGGGCAGCATCTTGTACGAAGCGAATGTGACACACAAGGATCGCATTCCCTCGCCTAATGTGAACAATCACCTCGAGTACGAACTTCTTCACGGAGCGAGGGTGGCGCAATCGACAAGAGACGACGTATTAGAGGAGCCTCAGCATCGGGCAGGACTTCATGTCATGAACAGTCAGACACTTGATGAAAAACGGCACAACCACAACACCGCGGTAATGGGACGCGTGAAGGAGCTGGAACGACTCATTGCGAACACCAGTGATTCTGAGAAGCGTGAGGAGCTGCAGCACATTCTCGACAAAGAAAGGGAATACGAGAAGAAGCATGGCAATACAACGATTAAGGTGACAAATGGGCAGCTTTATGTTCGTGAGCCGCACTGGAATATTCGAAACAATGAGCGTAATTGGACAATTCTGGCGCGGGACCAGCAGCAGCAAAAAGATCACTACTGGTACCGCCTGGAGCGAAGTCGTGAGGATGACTTTGCGAGAAACACATACTCGCATTCTTGAGCTTGTAATGATGGCGACACGCTTGTGTGGGGAAGTGTTACAAAATGGGAGGTGGTGTTGCAATTGTTGGTCTTATAGATTTGTGGTTCTTGTCACTCTGCATACAATACAAAACAAAAATAAAAATGGAGTATCAATCTCTCTCTCTCTCTCTCTCTCTCTCTCTGTGTGTGTGTGTGTGTGTGTGTGTGTCTGAGGAGGGGAGGGAGTGCAACTTCGCAGGGGAATA
>NW_021705891.1:17386-35087 GCF_003719475.1 Trypanosoma rangeli
GTCGTTCGTTTCTTTTTCTTTTCTTTTTTCTTTTTTTCCAGTTCTTTCCCCACCTTTCATTGTGGGAGACTATACATTGCTTGGGTTCGGCTGTGTTTTATTTTTGTTTCTGCCTTGTTTTGCCGTCTTATTTACCGCTGGCGCTATGCGGCTCAGGAGCTTTGCTCACCTCCGGCGCCGCGTCTTTGCCGAGGGTTTCGCTGCATCCGCCGCGTTTTACTTGCCGCTGTCATGCCTGACCTCCTCACGTTATTTTCATGGTCGTTCAGGCAGAGGCGATCTGCTCTTTGTAAACTCGGATGCCCGTCGCCACAACGGGCGGACCCTCGGCCAGCTGCGCGGGCTACGCCACGGCAGCCAGGCTACCTCCCCAGAAAGCGGCCAGTTGCATTACAAGAAGCTCATGGCCCACGCTGTGGGCGAAGGAGCCAAGTCTGGGTCCGAGCAGTACCGACATGCCGCCTGTACGTGGTCCTATCTCCTTCCATCCTTGTTGCGTTGCGCAGAGCTGGCAGTCACCGAAAAACTCTGGTCGAAGTTATGTCAGACTGAGATGAATGGAAGGAGCGGAGATGCGGCTTTGCTTACGGAGCGTGAGAAACAAAGTGTACGGAGTGGGCAGGATTTGTTTCGATATGAGCTTCATCAACGGTTACCCTTGCTTGAGGAGTCTGTGTTTTCTGCCGAACTTCACGAGCTAATCAGTTGGTTCACTGTAGCCCGGCGGGCCTGGGTTCGACTCCCCACCACATCCCCGTCACCCAAGGCACTCTCTACAGACATCTCCGCTGATCATGTGGTTTTAATGGAACGTCCCCTTCTTCCACCGCGTGACGTTTTCTCGGGTGTTGCGCCCCCCACCATGTTCAGAGACACCACACCTGAGAGCTGTCAGACATACAACATGACGCTGCGCGTGGCACAGCTGACGGACGTCGTTGTTGTTCGTGCACGCAATGAAATGTTTCGCCTGGACAACGCTGAGATCGCTTGCGAGGGTGGCCCGAAGAGCGCACGTTTAGCGGCCAAAGGGAAAAAGATGCGACGGCGTCTTGTGGATGAACTGTGCTGGCATGATATACCCTACCAGGCGGTGGTCCCCGATAATGAGATGGGAGGAGGCGGCGGGGAGGGTGTGTGTGCGAGGCCATGCCACGCTTCCACGGCAACAGTTTCTAAGTGAAGTGTGAAGCCGGAGGCAATGCGCCACGCACGTACTGAATGAAAAGAGGAAAGGTGCACCCAATGGACATATGTCACAGCACTTTTTTTTGCATATATATATATATATATATACACCTATGGGTAATGGGGGTGCTTGCTTTATTTATTTATTTATTTATTTATTGGGGGGGGGGATTCATTTTAACCTTTGGTTATGCCAGTTTGCTCTCTTTTTCTTTGCTTTGTGTTTTGCGCCATTTTTTATGTTGGTGCGTCCTCATACGAAGCGATAGGCATTTACTTTGGCACCATTCTGATGAATGTTGTTTTCAGCCTGGTGCGCGCTGAGCTGAACAGTAGTGTCATCGCTTTACTGGTGGTTGTGTTTCTTCTTTGCATGTTTTACTGCCTCCGCCGTGCGCCTGCTCGGCGGAAGCATCATGATACGAGGAAACCTGCAATGAGTCCTGTCCATGTGGCTCATGACACACCCCGTGTGAAGCAGTTGATGGGGAAGTATGAGTTTACAGTAAGAGTGCGGGCATGCGATGCGATGCTGCGCCGTCTCCCTCCTGAGGTATGCTTTCGACTCCGCCTGTACCTCTCATTGATCCTCAGCATCGTGTCGTGGAACCCTCGGCAAGTGGTAACGGTGATTTACCGCGGGTTGGATGTTGTGCGCATTTGGAATGCGAGATGTTACACGGAGCGTACCGCAGCAATTTGCATTCGCAATTGGAAGCACACATCCCTTTCAGGGGATGCGGTTCCCAGTCACACGACGGGGAAAAGAGGCGGCTGGACCTCAGCACAAGCAGTTATTGCTATTTGGCTGGATTGAGTTAGACCTTTGATGTACATTCTTCATGTTATTTTTGTTATTTTTGGGTATGTGTTTCCTGTGTTGTCCTCTTCTACCACGGAGACTTTTCCCTGGACACAGCTGCTGTATCGTTATGATTATCATTGATGCAGTGCCTGGTACTTGCCCAGTGGGAACGTGGCTGCAAACCTACTGCGGCTTTGCTGGCATGTTTGCCGTTGCGTTTTTTTTTTGTTGTATGGATGTATTTGTATTTTTAAGTTTTTCTCCTCCACCTCTACTTCCTTCTGAATTCATTCTACCACAGTCGTGGCCTCGCCAGAACGAGAATAAACTGCTGCAAGACACTCTCTGTCTACATGCCTTTTTTTTCCCTAGTCAGCCTCTCCCTGACGCTGGTCATTATTATTATTATTATATATATATATATATATATCTCCCTCTTTCTTATTTTCTCTTTGTGCGTGTTGTTCGACTCTGTCTTTTCTCACTTGAGGTGACTGGCTGTTCCATGGTGTCGACAAGGTCTTCCCCCCATTGGGAACGGAACGAAACGCGACTTCTTCTCCTTGATGGCGAAAGTCTGCAGGGGCAGTTGCTCTCAGGGCTCTCACTGCTGGCTCTGACCAGCGACAGCAACGCACCCCACACGGCAGTGCCCTCTGGGCCGTTGCGGCTGCGTCTCGTGATGTGTTTTATGGAGGTGGCGTCGAAGTATCCGGCACTGGGCACACTTCTGCTGGAGTGCCCGCGGCGTCTGGACGATATATTGGGGGAAGAGTTGATGCATTGGCTCCGCGAAGAAAGCGCATTGTTTTTGTCGTCTTCAAGCAAATTTCACATTCCACCACGGGGGCTTTGCCATCATGTTTGTGCAGAGAGTCCATCGCCGATGAACGTTGCTTCAGATGCCGGCCGTGAATGTTCCATATGTGCGTGGACTGCACAATGGCCATGTGATTTTTGGGAGGCGGTAGAAAAAGGAACCGTGAATATAAATGTTTACTGCGCACTGAACGCATTTCCCAGTTGTCTCATACCCCACCTGAAGCGCTCGCCTTTTCAACTACCGAGTGACGCATCAATAGGAGCAGAGCAGTGGATTCATGTTATCGGCCAGATTACAGGTGTGTTTTTCCTCAACCGGGAATCCTCGGATCCAGCGCCCATGCTGGAATTTCAACCGTTGCTTTACAACCACAATGGCGTGGTCGGCCAACTACCGCTTTGGCTGGATCTTTCGCTTCTACCGCCCACTGAGCTGCGTGCTGTAGCCGTTGTTGGGGAACGCATTCAAGTATTGGGTCTGCTAGAAGTGGCGTGTGGTCAGATGGGCACGGCGCTGTACTCTAGGCGTCGCTGTACATTCGCTGCTGCCTCCTCCTCCTCTTCCTCCATTGCGTCGGCTGGACAACTTGTGATCGAAGCCCGTGCTGTTCGTACCGCCAATTTTGCTTCACCCTGGTTGCAGGATACATTTATGACAACAGCAGCTTCTGCAACCTATCCTTCCTTTTCGCTAGAAGTTGAGAGTATCTTTGCAGTGAAGCACGAGTGGGAAGCGGCGGCTTTTCTTCAGGCACGATGCAGCTGGGAAAGCGTAGCAGGGGCAGCTGCCTTTGCCTTGGCTAGAGGGTCTGGTGGAGTTTCACACGAAAGAGAACCGAACGGTTCATGTCGAGTTGAAGCACTCTTGGCAGCTTCAAGAGTATTTGCCTTGCCTACAGCGCTGTGGGCAGCTGTGAGCATTGTTTTCACATCCGCAACGGTACAGGTTGACTCCATTGCAGCCTCCGTGGTGGGACCATCCGATAGTATTTTCGTCCTGCAGACGTTTTTGTTGGCATTGGCTTCAGAAACAAATATAGTGATGCCTCTCATTCACGGTAACGAGGGTGCACTTCTCCCAACATATACCAGAATAGCCACGTCGCAGGTGAGCATCCCTGTCACTGTTGAGGTTGGACGCCACATCGAGTGTGTACGTGGGGGACTGCTCAATATGGCTTCCCAACGGGTCCTTTTTGCACCCTCGTTACATGCTATTACTGTTTCAGCCTTGCATGCGATACAAGGCATTATTAAACAACACAAGCATGTTGTGGTGCGTGAAGGGGGTCAGCGCGTGGGATGTCGAGCTGCTGTGGCGTTTATTGGAATGACGCAGGAATCGATGCTGGTGCAGGATCGTCAACTTTTTTTTTTATGGAGCGGGGCGACGTCGTCATTCATCTACCCTCAACCTCCCCCACCGGCCCCGTAGAGGATGATCATTTGGCGATGCTTGAACTGCTCTCAAACAAGACCGCAGGTAATGGGCGGTTTGAAACGGTCACACTTGATCACATGTGTCTCTTTAAAAATCAATGGCAGGCGTGGTGCGGGTTGGCGCTGCAGCCATCTGTAGATGAACCTACTTTGCCGCAGATATCCCCCGCATGTGCGTCTCTGCTTTATTCTTTTTTCTTTACAGCGAAAGCCACTTGTGCAGAGGCTGTGGATGCTAGCATGATGACGACCTTGGTGAAACTCACATGTGCCCATGCTCTGCTACGTCAGAGAGTTCATCCTAGCGAAAGACATGGGGAGATGCGAACAACTGTCGCATCGGCTTGTGCCTGTGGTGCGAAAATGAGAGAGAATTATGACTCTACCGCACTTGTCGATGCTGTGGTGGCGATTGCGCTCTGCGATGCTTCTTTGAACTTCCTTGCGGGTGTCTCCCTTATGGGAGAATCATTCACGCTTGATCACATGGTAAGTGATGCCCACTTTGATGTTGTGCAATTTGCAAAGGAGCTGTATGCGCATCTTCTATCCCACATGCCAACACCGATGTGAGTCAACCTGACTGCTATGGAAGTCCGCCTTCATCATACCATCGACTTGCTGCTGCAAAGACTCCCACTACAAACATAAGTACAGAGAGACGGCAGGTTTTTTTTTATTTTTATTTTTATTTTGATTTTTTTTTATTTTTTTCTTGCCTTTATCTTAGTTCAGAATTAACATCTGATTAGTATTATTATATTATTATTTTTCCACCGCTTAAACTGTGTGGGAAGGGGTGGGGACAGGGGGAGTTGGGGGAATCGGGATGTCGGCGCTTCGCACAGAAAACGCCGGTTGTAGTCCACGGGACTAGACAAATTCATATGCGTCAAGGTATATCCTGCCGTTACTCGTGTGAAGTGGTGCACTTCTGATTATTATTATGTTTTCCTTTTTTTGATTTTGGTGCTTTCATTTTATTCCATTGGACCGCGGCAGCTTCCGCATTCAATAGGTATATCCCTCTCTCCAGGAACGCACACATACACTCACTTACCCACACGATGATGTTTGGCCGGCCTCCTGCCCCCCAGGCAAACTGGGAGGAGATGTACTTTTACCAGAAGCTGCACCACCTCTTTGACCACGGCGCAAACTGGATGATCTCTAAGCTGAACTGGTGGATCCCCTCCGTTGCGACAGGGGATGGCGTTGAGTCTTTTCCTGCTCAGCGAGAATCCCATCGGTGAGGGTGCTGCCATTACGATGCCCACCTTTTCGCCCGTGGTGCGCACGCCCATCTTTGGGTTGCAGCTGCCTGAACGCGACGGAGCGCCCTCCGGAGAGGGCGACGAGGATGAAAATGACGAGGAAGTGTTCTAAACACGCGTGTGCAAAGGCGGAGCTATCACCGACCCCTTCTTCCGCCACCCGTGTCTGCTTGATCGAACGGCGTAGGCTCAGAGGGAGTGGCAGAATGGATGGAGGTGCTGTTTACAGCGTGTAAGATGCACCTTTTCAATTCCTTCAGGGAAACAAGAGCAGCAAGAGCAACGACAACAAAAAAAAGAAAAAAAAATAAAAAATAAACAAAAAAATTAGAAACATTCACAAGCGTACGGACCTATATATGCATATTGTACGAAAGAAATAGGGAGAAAAAAGGTGAACGAAATGAACAGATCTTTCGGGCTTATGCAATCACATACATGTTTCCTGCTGAAGATGATGCTTGTCGAAGTAGTGATGCGGGCGCTGCTGGTGGTGTGTTCTCTGGGGACATGCCCAATTTGCCGCGTGTGTGAAAATTAACGTTAACACGAAACAAGAGGGAGTAATGACTCATTATTTTGTGTGCCGTTTCTTTTTTTTTTTTTTTCGTCAACACTCCCTTCTTTGGTTTCTGCTGCAGCTGGTTAACCGTTATTCTTGTCAGGAACACCATGGCGGTTATTCTTCTTTTTTTTTTTTCCAGGTTGCATTCCGTATAAATACACAAGGTGGCGGTGGTGGTGTTGAGGCCGTGGAAGTGTTGGCGTTCTCCCGATGAGTAATTCGCGGGAACAAGGGGAAGTGGGCAACGGCGCAAATGGCGACAGTGATAACAACAATGCTTCTCTCGCCATCATCGATATGGAGACGCGGACGGTGAGTGAAATCTCACCGATAGAGCTTGAACCTGAAGGCTTTTTCAGCTTTTCTAAGCGAGGGAAACTTACATGGTGGTCGGCGGTCATTCTGGCGCTCTACGTGGTGGGGACGCTTTCCGCCATTTTTGTACTTATCTTCTTCTCCGTGCGTCGCACATCTCCATTTAAAAAAAACTCTTCGAATGATAGTCGTACAACACGTGACATTGCCTTCACGTCGTGGCCGCCTTATTGTCAAAATGGTTGGCACCGGAAAACCTTTTCTTGTGCACGGCGCATGTGGATTGCGTCTTGCTTAGCAAATTGTATGCCTTACTGGCCGTCCTGGAAACGACGCAGTGTTGCACAGCCGAAGTTGCCGACGATATTTTTTACCGAGCATGTGCGTTGACTCGTCTGTAAATGTTGCGTGACCGTTGTTGTTGTTTTGCTCATGTCTTTCTTTTTCTGCATGACAGGCTTGAATGGCGGATGGAGATGCAGGCACGATTTTGACCCTTCTCCATATTTCTTATTTTATTTTTTTCTGCGTGCTTTGCTAAAAACCTTTTTTTTCCCCCTCATTGGCAGTTCCTCGTTGAAACTCGGGGCTCTCTCTCTTTTCCTTTTCCTTTTCCTTTTCCTCTCTCGGTGTGTCAACGTCATTAATGTCATTAACCCTGCTTGCATCGGTGTCTTGCTGCGTCTCTGGGTGTCTGCTTGTCGTTCTGTAGAAGACTCCTTCGTCGCTGCTTCGCCCTTTTGCTTTTTTGTCCCGGTGAAAGGCAGAATAGTGGACGGAAAAAAAGAAAGCAGAATAAAAACAACAACAACAATAACATGAGTGATGAACGGGATGCGTCCGTAGTGCAGGCGTTTACGGCTGCAGGTGGTGATGACAAGGCGTGCATCCACATCTTTGCGCGGAGCGGTTCAACGCCGGGGTGCTACGTGCTGGGCTCGTGGGCTGGCTTCATTGCGCGGGAGTATATCCGGTCCACTGCGGTGCTGAAGAACTGGGGCGGCGTGGAGGTGGTGGTGATGAACGACAGCATCGCGAAGGAGGTCATCCGTGACAGCCTTCTGCTGCGGGGGGTCTCCGTGAAGTATTACGAACGACAACCCGGTGGTGGTGGGGCCTACATATGCGTGCAGCGTGGCTCACCTGGGAACATTACCGACTTTGAGGCGACACTTTTTTCTTTTGAAGAGGCGGATATTCAGTTGATGGCGACGGGGGCAATTGTTCTCGAAAAAAATAGCTCCAGTAGCAGCAACTCGAGTAAGTGCATGCTGTCAGGCGGGCAGGGCGTTCGGGTGGGATTCGCCGCATTAAACACAACACTCCGGACCCTTACGTACGCGGAGTACCTCGACACACTGCAGCTAACCAGTCTGGATGCGCTGGTGGCGCAGTGCAACCTGAAGGAGCTCATCTATTTGAACAGGGGTAGAGGCAGCGGTGTTGGCAGGGAAGACGGGGCTGCAGCGACTGTCATCGACAGTGGACACGAAGAAGAGTCACTACAGGCGGTAAAACAGTTGTGCGAACGCGCGAATGTCGCGTACCGTGAATGGAGGCACAACGGCGCTGTCTTCTCGCAAGATCCTTTGCAGAAGCAGGGACGGTTGGAAGGTAATGTGGTAAAAGGCAATTTTCTCAGCGCCCTTGACGATATCCTTCGTGTGCCAGAGAGTAGGCTTGCCCTTTCTAACTGTCCATTGGCATCCCGGGCGGTTGAGCATCTTGTATTAAATAACATTGATGCCTTTGACACGACAAATCATCGTGCCTTTTACCTAAAACACACAGTGCCATCTACCTTTATGAAGCTGGACACCGCAGCAATACAAGCGTTGCACATCATACATCAGAAGCCAGAAGCACGTGGTTCCCTTCCCACTTCTGTTTATTCGTGGCTGAACCGCTGCGTCACTGGCATGGGATCTCGGATGATGCGACAGTGGTTACTTCAACCACTACGCAATGTGGAGGACATCGATCAACGTCTGTCACTCGTAGAGATGATGGTGGAAAATCCCATTTTGCGAGATGCTCTTCTTTCGCAGGTGCTGCGACGTTGTGGAGACATGGATCGGCTGAACCGCAAGCTTCAACGTCACAGCATTGCTTTAAAAGACATTCAGTCTATTCTAACGTTTGTAAACACCATTCCACAGGCGGTGCAGGTGTTGAGGAGTCACCACACTGGCCGAAGCGGAAGGTTGCTGATGGATGAATACGTCGCACCACTAGAAGACATTAACGATAATTTCAGAAACCTCCGTACCCTTATCACAGCTACTGTTGATCTATCGGATGAAAACACCGCCCGTATTAATCCTGAATTTGATGACGAACTAATAGAGTTGGAGGAGCAGCGGAAAAGCGTGGTCAAGGACATTAACAAGGAACACGAGCGCGCGATGAAGAAGTATGGATGGACAGAAAAACAATTAAAGTGTGAATACCATACAACGTACGGGTATGTTTTTCGTGTCTCCCGCAAGGAGGATCAACAGGTGCGCACAAGCAAGGAACTTATCACGGTAAGTACTTCCAAGGATGGTGTGCGTTTTGTTTCCGAGCGGCTGTCCTCGCTTAGTGAGCAACACAAAGGCATTCGGAAAGCCTACGATGCCCGCCAGCAGGATCTTAAACAAAAGCTTGTAAGTACTGTGGTGACGTACCTGCCACTCCTTGATGATGCAAAGGAGTTAATTGCGGCGCTGGATGTTTTTGTGGCCTGGGCAACTGTGGTGAAGGACTCTCCACATCCAATGGTTCGTCCAACGATCCGGTCACCTATGACAGCAGCGGAGGAAGGGAGCAACGGAAGCCTCATCACGATTGTAAACGTTCGTCACCCGCTTGTTGAACTTCGTCAGCCAAGATATGTCCCAAATACGGTACGACTCACTGACAATGCGAACGCGCTTATTATAACGGGACCAAACATGGGTGGCAAATCCACTTTTATGCGGAGCGTGGGGATAGCTGTTGTGCTTGCACAGGCTGGCTGCTTTGTACCGGCCGATTTGGCGGATATTGTTACAAGGGACGCTGTCATGTGTCGCGTTGGTGCTACGGATCACCTTGCACAAGGGGTGTCGACGTTTATGGTGGAGATGTTGGAGTCGGCTGCCATTTTAGCCGCCGCTACGCGGGAGTCTCTCGCCATTGTGGATGAAATTGGCCGTGGAACGTCTACCTACGATGGTTTTGGCTTGGCCTGGGCAATTGCACAGGAAGTGGCAGTTAATGCTCGATCCGCACTCCTCTTTTCCACCCATTTTCACGAGATGACGCAGCTAGCAGGGCTCCACACAAACGTGAGGAATGTGCACTTTGGTGCTGATGTCAACACAGTCGAAGGGACACTACGCTTCTCTTATCATCTGGAGCCTGGGCCGTGTGGTCGCAGTTATGGCTTGTATGTTGCCCAGCTCGCCAACCTTCCAGAGGAAGTTGTGCAATCCGCCAAGTGTAAGGCGGCAGAGTTGGAAACCTTTGAGCAGGATGAAGGACAAAAGCGAGCCCACACACTTCTCTCCTCTGCCTCCCCAGAAGTTAGTGAGCGGGTTGCCTACTATGCGAAATGCATACGTGACGTAAATGATACTAACTCAGATGCGGCAGATGAGGAAGCGAGGAAGCGGCTCCGTCTTGAAATCCAGCAGGATTCTCTCGTAGCATCTCTTCTTCAAGTGTAACATGAGAAGAAAACGTGTGTGAGTGTGTGTGCCTCTAAGAGCATCAGTTGACGTCTCTAATCACAGTTTTTAAGGCAACAAAAAAAGGATTTGGGCAGCAGAAGTAGGACTGGAAAGACCTGAAGCAAACATGATGGTTGACGGGACTAAGGAGTTGAGGGTAAGAGAAAAATAGAAGAAGGATGCGTGTATCTGTCTACTTGCTTTTGTTGCTTTCGACGCACTCACTCTCTTGCCCTGTCTATGCATGTGTGCATGCACATATGGACTTTTTGTTTTGTGCGTGTGTGTGGTTTTGTTTCTGTTTTTACCTGTATTTAAATAAATAATAAAAAAGAAGGCAGTGAGGGTGGGAGGAGTGGAGGAGCAAATTGGTTTTGGTGTGCGTGGAGGCGAAGTTGTGGTCATGTCATTAGCAATGATAAGGCGCTTTGTCTTTGATCTAGCCCATCCCGCTGCCATTAGGCGCTGCCCATAATTTGCCCAAGCACGATAGGCCTTATTCAGCATGAGGATGCTGTGATTCACTATTTGCACACCAAATACCGTGTTTTACAAGGTGCTTCTGTAAGGTTGAGCAGACCCTTGATGACTCTTTATTGCCATGGGAACGCAGAGGACTTCTTGGGTAATTGAGACGACACCCTGGTAGCTTTGGGCCGCGCGGTTAGAGTTGACATTGTTGTGTCCGACTAATGTGGCATGGCTTTTCAAGGGCGAAGGGTCAACGTGAGCCAACAGAGGAGCGAGTCTGTGCAGATGCAGTCGCCATATTTGAGGAACTCACTGATCGTCTTCATATTTGGGCCGTTTATCATTGTTCTCATTGGGACGCTTGATGGGTGGTGGGCCTGCCTCTTACTTGGCTTGGAAGCATCATTTTGCCATTACTGGGCTTATTCTGTGTTCCACCTTTACCTCATGTTTGGATGCGGTGAATTGTTCCTTTCTACGCTACCTATGTTTCCAAAGCATGCTTCCTAATGAAAAATTTCTACGAAATGTTGGTGACTGTCCTGTGTCTATTATGCACGGGAATAATGGCACTGTTGTGTTTCATTTAGCTGTACCGAGGGATTATCAAAGATCGTCGGACGGGCGCAGAAACGTCTCAACAGGGAAAGCACGGTAGGCCATCATTGGTTTGAGGGTGAGGGATGCAATCACAACAATCTTGAGGAGGTATACATGAATGTATTGAGTAGTGTCCCCAACACCTTGGAACGCGTGACAAGTTACAATGCTACTAGGCATACTCTGTCCTTGGGCAATTAATCTCCTTATATATATATATATATATATATGCATATTTTGCATTGGTTTGTTTTCCGTGTTTGTGTGCGCATGCTTTCTGGTTCTTTGATTACTTGAGAGTTGTTGTTGTTTTTTCTAACTTTCTATTCCAAGCTGCTTGAAGATGGGTGGGTGCGTCTTTATTGTGAAACGAGGGGGGGGGGGTACTGTGGCCGCTGCTGTTCGTTTTGTTTTGCCGCCGTAGCCTGAATGTCAACATGTACAGACATTGAATTTTCTCTGAGAGCCAATCATGGTGGAATTCCTTTTTTTTTTTTGTTTGGGGAATGTGGGGTCTCTTGCGCAGGAACCACGGAGGGAAAAAGAAATGGAGAGACCCATGAGAAGGGAAAGCATTCCTACATTGAGAATGCCTCCTCGCAACACGAAGTGTCCAGCTGGGAAATCTGAGCGACATTACACCACACTAGGGAAAAGCGAGAAATGCAGCAGAAGCGGTTCCCTGTACGTTTTTGACTTACCTGCGTTTCCACAGATGCGGGCTGCTCCCGGCAGAAGTGGCGTAGTAGAGACTATGTCGGGTATTCTACTTGTTGACGACGATGAGCCCCAACATGGAAGAACTCCGTCAGGGCATGGAGTAAATTCGTCTCGCACGGGCCCCATTGTTCCACCTGAAGACGTGGGGAAGGAAGATGAGGAATATAAGGATAGCGGGGATTTATCTTCCTCACTTTCGAGTGCCTATGTGCGGCACCGCCGCTACGAAAACCCCTTTACTGCCTATCAGCCGGTTTCGGATCCGTACGATCGCCACCGCGAAATGGAGCGGCAGCAACGGTTTATGAATGACAGCAAACAGCTAGGACGGCCGTTTATTCCATGTGGTGGGCGAGCACTAGAAAAGCCGACACGCTACATGTTGGGTGATTGCGTTGCTTCCATTTACCGTACGGTTGTGCGTGACTGGCCCGAGACAGCCCCAATGGTCATCTCCACCGCAGAGGACCTCATCGTTGTTTACATGAAAC
This sequence comes from Trypanosoma rangeli, assembly GCF_003719475.1. NCBI lineage: Eukaryota > Euglenozoa > Kinetoplastea > Trypanosomatida > Trypanosomatidae > Trypanosoma > Trypanosoma rangeli. The sequence goes on from NW_021705891.1 coordinate 29,773, forward strand.
GGGATCGAGTGCGCAATACGCACACGCTGCTGCGTTATATGAACGACTCCTTGAAGCGAAACGAGGCGGTGCGTATGTTTGATTTAAGAAAGGTTCCCGAAGGGTGGGATGTCATTACCGATGATGGACATATGATGTACACCTTCAAGCCCCCGTGGGTGCGACAGAGGCGGTTTCTTCCAGATCAAGTCGTGGCCCACAAAGCACATTAGGGGGAAAAGATAGTGCTTTGTTGGTAATAGCAAAAAAAAAAAAGTACAGTGTATTATATATTTATATGCCTATATATACAAACACGTATGTGTATGTGTATCTTTCTTTGAACCAGTTGCATTTACATACGGAGCGTCGAGGATATTTTACCGCGCAGCCTTTTGGAGGAGTTGCCCCGCCGTTAAAGAGGAGGAGGGGGAAGGGGGTTACAATACACATAAGAAGTATATTACAGGGGTCGTGGATTGGAAGGGAAATATTACATCTATTTGTGGGCACATTATTACCCATGCTTGTGCAACACACACGCACACGAGAAGGGGCCCAAACTAAAACATTTGCCTCCCCCACCCTCACCCCCTCTAACACCGCGCTGCCACGGTGCCTAGAAATATTACTTATTCCACTGCTCCTACTTAGTGTCGTTTGGTTGACGTTGCTTCTGTTTATATTTTTATTTTTCTTTCGCGATGATGCACCGGCGCAGATTACAAGAAGTTAATAAGACGGTGTCAAGAACATTTGAAGGGAGCAGATGAAAAAGTGTTAACGAGAACGGGAATTGACTGGCATACCTCCAGTCTTTTTTTTTTTTTTTGCGTGCTAGATGGGGCTTTGCCCATGGATACTCGCAGGCTGTCAACTTCTCTTAATTCCATGTTCTACTTCTTTTTACTCTTCCTCATGTAGGCGCCGCCTCTGATGATGAATCCTGACGCGCCACCCTTCATTCCCACGTTTGCTCGTGCTAAAGTCAATCGTCAGGTGTACACTCGCGCAACACTAAAAAATATCGAGTTAACTGTTGTCCAAAGCATTGCCTCTGCTCCTTTGACTGACGCCCAGTCGACCCTACGCACACCGACGGACTTTGCCGCACTTTTAAACCGTCCTTACGCTATTGAGTGGCTGGATGTGGCTCATGTGGCTTCGTTGGTGCGGAGTGGTCAGCGTCTCGCGCGCAACGTCCATCCTCACGCGGCTTCACGTGACCAACGTGAGGTCACCATGCGTAGTAAGCAACCGTGTTGCACACAGTGTTGGCGGGGTCCGGAGGCCTGTTCTTTTATTAGTGAGGTGGTTGCAACTTCAGTGCGTCGTGCAGCCTGTAGCCGGCTTGGGGCTGCGATGCTTCAATCAGGCGATGTTGTATGGAGTTTGCTGCAGATGGCTTTGGTTTTTGAGGCCCGCCAAAGCTCCTTGAGGCTTCGCACACTAGCCGAACAACATCCAGCTGTGGTGGACCGTATTCGACAATATCTCTGTGGGGAGGGATATCACCTTCCGCTTCCTAGTGTTACTGCACACGAACAGTGGCAGGCTCTTAACTTGATGCTGAAATTTGACTGGATTCGTGACAGTCGCACTCGGATTTTTACAGAGATTTCGAAACGATGGAAGAAGCGTCACACACACTTTGAACAGTTTGTGCATTTCTTTGAGTACCGTGATGACCGCCCTCTACACCCCGTGAAAAACATGTTAACACATTCTGCTAAACCCGTACTAGTTTCTGTTCTGTCTGGGGATGTGCTTGCGGTGGTATTGCTTGCACGTCTTGGTTTTTTTGTGCCGCCTGACTACTACTGGGACATATTTCCTTTTTTTTCTCAGGCGTTGTTGACGGGGGACGGCGATGGGCAGATGTATCATCTCATGCGACACCTGTGCTTGCACCTTGAGGAGCGACAGCGTGCCCTCTGCCGTGACGTGTACAATCCCATTGTGCCTCCTCGGGAGAACTCCCCGTGAGAAAGCGTAAAAGACAAAAACGAAAAGTTGAAACGGGAAGGAGGGATCACAGTTTACAAAAAGCACAACAAGAAAAAAAGGAGGGAAAAATGTGGAGAATTTTTGAGGGAATGGAGACTTGGCACATTTGATGGTGACGGTGTTGTGTGATAGCATGACAACTGTCCTTGCTTTAGGTTTGTCTTTGGGGAGGAAGCATGAGAGAAATAAGCCGATGGTGCGAAAGGATCTGACGGGGTGGCGGTAACTTTCATCCACACTCAGGTGAGTGGAGAGTGAGGTGGGGAGCGGAGGATTGGATGCCGCGTATGTTCAGTGCTCTTCTGCTCTCCTTTGTTTGTTCTGCTCATGGCTGTGGCGCATGCCTGGATGTTTGATGTTTTCCCAGTTGTTGTTGTTGTTGTTGTTTTTGTTGCTTATTACGCTTTGCTTCCCAACGTTATGTGTGTTTGCTCTCGGTGCGGGTAAGGAGGAAGAAAAATAGAACGTTTGAGAAACATAAAGAGGCAGGGCAAAAATGCGGCAATGGGCATATGCGGAGTTGGACTCGACCCCCTCCGGTCGTTCCTCTGGAAAGCGACGCGCGCGCGCCAGTGGAACTATGTCGCTGCAGGAGCTCTCGGCGAACACCCTGCAGCTTTATCTTCGCTCACCAGGGGACGATGATGCCCCGCCCGTTCGTTTGTCGCGGCACATTCCCCAGCGTGAGGGAGTGGATATGGCTGTATCAGCCTACAACCTAACCAGCGCCAGCACGACCACACTCCCCATGCCTTCTGTCACGGCTGCAGCAGGTGGAGTAGGAGTTGGGAGCGGCAGTGGGGGATTGCCACTTCCGCACTCTACTGTGACGTCTCACTCCAGCGTTCATTCCGAGTCCTTTGTCTCTGATGATTCATCCTACGTGATGTCTATCTATAACGAAGTTCTTGCTGAACAGCTAAGTGACGAAAACACACTGAGGCATCGCAAGATTGGTGGGGATGTACTACGGTTTGATAGCACAGATGCCATGCGTAGCCGTGGACCCCGGTCAAACTCTGCTGGTATTAGTCGTGCTGTTGGTAGGGGCTGTGTGTCCTCACGTGGTGAAGCTGCTGGGAGAACATGTGCACGCCGCTGTGGCACAGGTGGAATCCCTGCACTCTCCCTGTCACCTTTTGCATCTCCACCAGCCGGGAACACGCTGATGAAGCGCCTTAGGCCCGGTAAACCAGTGACACAGCGGGTAATTTTTACCAACCCAGAACGGGTGCTGGATGCACCAAATTTTCCATTAGATGCCACACAACTCCTTCATTGGGGCAGTAATAACAAACTTATCATTGGATTAAAGAACTCCCTATATGGGTGGGACTCTGTGACGGCACAAGCTTCCTTAGTCGTTCAGTTACAGGATAGTATGCATATTCGTGCTGTGCACTGGTTGCATAGATGTGCATGTATAGCACTTGCACTGGATGATGGTGTGACCGCAATTTATGACTGCCGCAGTGAAGAATTTCTGCGAACCGTGCGTGTACGGCTTCCACCGAAGGAAGAAATTACCTTTCTTGCGCTGAATGGACCACTCCTTTCCATTGGTACTAGCACGTCATGTGGCGGTATTTACGTATTTGATCTTCGCGCCAAGCACGCACTGACCTCTGTATACGAAGGCCATACCAGCGCCATCACATCTCTGCATTACTGTACCGAAGAACCCTTTTACTTAGCCTCCGGTTCTGCAGACGGCTCCGTACGCGTGTGGGATGCGCGGCGCAATAGCAGTCCTCGCTATGCCTTTGATCATGTTCACAATGGCTCTGTGAATAGTATTTTGTGGAACCCGGACAAACGCAGCAAGATGTACACCGGCGGGCAGGATGGAATGCTTTGTTACGTGGACACACATGCTCCCCTGACAAATGTTCCGCCAGTTCTACGCAGTGACGAGGAAGGACCCACAACGGGCAGCCACTTTGTCACGCGAGCCATCAACACTCTACACCCTATCAGCGGCATTGTGTCACCGCCTGGTATCAACGAGTTGGCAACGTCCCACAGTGGGAAGGGGCATATCCAGATACGTCAGGTCAATAATTTTCACCTCATCGGTACACTAAACTCACCAAACTGCGAGGAAGATATTTTGTGCCCCACACTTGCCCCAGACATGGAACGCATTTGCGCCGCACAGGGGGAAACTCTAAAGTTTTGGCGCGTCTTTGCTCCGAGTAAGCAACAACCGCGAACAAAAAGCTCCACGCCACCGCCCGTCTCGCAGCTTGAAAAGGAACTTCGATAGCGCCTTAAGAAGACTGCTAACACGCCCACAATGGAAGGCAGCGGTTGGATGATTTATGCTGTAACCGTTTTTTTCTTCCCGACCCTGCAGCTGTTTCCTCACAGGCCTTTTTTACTCATTTTGTTTCTCACGTTTTTTTTTCTGTACTTCATTTTACTGGCGTAATCAATACTGAGGTGCATCTCTGCGCCACTCTTTTACCACTCATAACCTTCATTGACCAATCCACTAGATCCGTATTTCAATCACTCTCTCCACTTGTACACACACATACATGTGTGTATATATAAACATTATATATACATACTCCTATAATACGCCAATGGCAAGAACCTTTATAACTACGTCCGGAGCGCAGGAATTTGATTGCCGACGGCACCAACTCGAACAAACACAAGAATCGGTATACACAAAGCCAGAAAAGAAAAAAAATAAAAATAAAAAGAGGTCGCCAGCTTATCATCAATGTACATATGGTGCAAATCCTAGCACCTAACGCAATTAAAAAGTGAAACTTTTTCCACACGCAACAAAATACACAATGAAGACAGCCACGCCAAACTTACAACACCTACCTGACACACTAACCATTTTTTTCTTTTTTCTTCTTTATTGGCATTTTCCCTTTTTTTCGTGTGTGTGTTTCTTTTTCTCTTTTTTTTATTTTTGCGCCGCCAGCATCTAACTACGTCTTTCGTAACACAACACCAGCAGCATTCTGCGGCAAGTATAAGCAGGAAGAGCAAGCATACAGCCTATTACACACCCCAAGAAAAAGAGCCCCGTAAAGATGACCGAGACCTTCGCATTCCAGGCTGAGATTAATCAGCTAATGTCTCTCATCATTAATACATTTTACTCAAACAAGGAAATTTTTTTGCGTGAGCTGATCAGCAACTCGTCTGATGCGTGCGACAAGATCCGCTACCAGAGTCTGACGAACCAGGCTGTGCTGGGCGACGAGCCCCACCTTCGCATCCGCGTGGTCCCCGACAAGGCAAACAAGACGCTGACAGTGGAGGACACCGGTATTGGCATGACCAAGGCGGAGCTGGTGAACAAC
>NW_021705891.1:35112-38360 GCF_003719475.1 Trypanosoma rangeli
ATGATCAAGCTTGGCCTTTCGCTGGACGACGACGATGACAATGGCAATGAGGAAGTGGCGGCCGCCCCTGCCGCCCCCGTGGAGGCCACCGCCGGCACGTCCAGCATGGAGCAGGTCGACTAGAGGTGTTGCACTTGTCGTGGGTCTCGTTTTTTCGTTGCTTTTTTATTATTATGATTCCTCTTTTTTTTTTCCGTATGTGGTTCCTTCCGTGTGGAGGCAAAACTTGTGCACGTTTCTTTTCCCTCTTTAATTCCTTGGTGCAATGAGTTTCTCTCACACGGGCATCTCCCTGCCCACATCATTACTACCACTATTATTATTATTATTATTATTATTATTCCTCTTTGTTTGCTTTGAAAGAAAAAAAAAATGAGCGACTACAAAAACAAATTGGGTGGAGGGCCAAAGAGGGGACCCCACTTCCCTCCCACCTTTGCTGCCGCCTCTGCTGCAGCGTACACCGCAACTGCGCGCCACGCGCTCCGCTGTGTTTATACTTATCCTTTTCCTATTGCTGCGCCTGATTCCTTTTTCTTCTTTATTGGCATTTTCCCTTTTTTTCGCGTGTGTGTTTCTTTTTCTCTTTTTTTTATTTTTGCGCCGCCAGCATCTAACTACGTCTTTCGTAACACAACACCAGCAGCATTCTGCGGCAAGTATAAGCAGGAAGAGCAAGCATACAGCCTATTACACACCCCAAGAAAAAGAGCCCCGTAAAGATGACCGAGACCTTCGCATTCCAGGCTGAGATTAATCAGCTAATGTCTCTCATCATTAATACATTTTACTCAAACAAGGAAATTTTTTTGCGTGAGCTGATCAGCAACTCGTCTGATGCGTGCGACAAGATCCGCTACCAGAGCCTGACGAACCAGGCTGTGCTGGGCGACGAGCCCCACCTTCGCATCCGCGTGGTCCCCGACAAGGCAAACAAGACGCTGACAGTGGAGGACACCGGTATTGGCATGACCAAGGCGGAGCTGGTGAACAACCTGGGCACGATCGCGCGCTCCGGCACGAAGGCCTTCATGGAGGCGCTGGAGGCAGGTGGTGACATGAGCATGATTGGCCAGTTTGGCGTGGGCTTCTACTCGGCGTACCTTGTGGCGGACCGCGTGACGGTTGTGTCGAAGAACAACGACGACGAGGCGTACACGTGGGAGTCGTCTGCTGGCGGCACCTTCACCGTGACGCCGACGCCGGAGTGCGACCTGAAGCGCGGCACCCGCATCATCCTGCACCTGAAGGAGGACCAGCAGGAGTACCTGGAGGAGCGCCGCCTGAAGGACCTCATCAAGAAGCACTCGGAGTTCATTGGCTACGACATTGAGCTGATGGTGGAGAAGACGACGGAGAAGGAGGTGACGGACGAGGACGAGGACGAGGAGGCGGCGACGAAGAAGGAGGAGACGGGTGAGGAGCCGAAGGTGGAGGAGGTGAAGGAGGACGCGGAGGAGGGGGAGAAGAAGAAGAAGACGAAGAAGGTCAAGGAGGTGACGCAGGAGTTTGTGGTGCAGAACAAGCACAAGCCTCTCTGGACGCGCGACCCGAAGGACGTGACGAAGGAGGAGTACGCCGCCTTCTACAAGGCCATCTCGAATGACTGGGAGGAGCCGCTGTCGACGAAGCACTTCTCGGTGGAGGGGCAGCTGGAGTTCCGCGCGATCCTGTTCGCGCCGAAGCGTGCGCCGTTTGACATGTTTGAGCCCAACAAGAAGCGCAACAACATCAAGCTGTATGTGCGCCGCGTGTTTATCATGGACAACTGCGAGGACCTGTGCCCCGAGTGGCTCGGCTTTATGCGGGGTGTGGTGGACAGCGAGGACCTGCCGCTGAACATTTCGCGTGAGAACCTGCAGCAGAACAAGATCCTCAAGGTGATCCGGAAGAACATTGTGAAGAAGGCGTTGGAGCTCTTTGAGGAGATTGCTGAGAACAAGGAGGACTACAAGAAGTTCTACGAGCAGTTTGCCAAGAACGTCAAGCTGGGCATCCACGAGGACAGCGCGAACCGCAAGAAGCTGATGGAGCTGCTGCGCTTCCACAGCTCGGAGTCTGGGGAGGACATGACGACACTGAAGGACTACGTCACCCGGATGAAGGAGGGCCAGAAGTGCATCTACTACGTGACGGGCGACAGCAAAAAGAAGCTGGAGACCTCGCCATTCATTGAGCAGGCGCGGCGCCGTGGGTTTGAGGTGCTCTTCATGACGGAACCGATCGATGAGTACGTGATGCAGCAGGTGAAGGACTTTGAGGACAAGAAGTTTGCCTGCTTGACGAAGGAGGGGGTACACTTTGAGGAGACGGAGGAGGAGAAGAAGCAGCGGGAGGAGGAGAAGGCCGCACACGAGCGCCTCTGCAAGGCGATGAAGGAGGTTCTGGGCGACAAGGTGGAGAAGGTGGTGGTGTCGGAGCGCCTGGCGACGTCGCCGTGCATCCTCGTGACGTCGGAGTTTGGGTGGAGCGCGCACATGGAGCAGATTATGCGCAACCAGGCGCTGCGGGACTCGAGCATGTCAACGTACATGATGTCCAAGAAGACGATGGAGATCAACCCGACACACCCCATTGTGAAGGAGCTCAAACGTCGCGTGGAGGCGGATGAGAACGACAAGGCTGTGAAGGACCTTGTCTACCTGCTCTTCGACACCGCGCTGTTGACCTCTGGATTTGCGCTGGACGATCCCACGTCGTACGCCGATCGCATCCACCGCATGATCAAGCTTGGCCTTTCGCTGGACGACGACGATGACAATGGCAATGAGGAAGTGGCGGCCGCCCCTGCCGCCCCCGTGGAGGCCACCGCCGGCACGTCCAGCATGGAGCAGGTCGACTAGAGGTGTTGCACTTGTCGTGGGCTCGTTTTTCGTGCTTTTTATTATTATGATTCCTCTTTTTTTTTTCCGTATGTGGTTCCTTCCGTGTGGAGGCAAAACTTGTGCACGTTTCTTTTCCCTCTTTAATTCCTTGGTGCAATGAGTTTCTCTCACACGGGCATCTCCCTGCCCACATCATTACTACCACTATTATTATTATTATTATTATTATTATTATTCCTCTTTGTTTGCTTTGAAAGAAAAAAAAAATGAGCGACTACAAAAACAAATTGGGTGGAGGGCCAAAGAGGGGACCCCACTTCCCTCCCACCTTTGCTGCCGCCTCTGCTGCAGCGTACACCGCAACTGCGCGCCACGCGCTCCGCTGTGTTTATACTTATCCTTTTCCTATTGCTGCGCCTGATT
>NW_021705891.1:38722-44203 GCF_003719475.1 Trypanosoma rangeli
GCTTTGAAAGAAAAAAAATGAGCGACTACAAAAACAAATTGGGTGGAGGGCCAAAGAGGGGATCCCACTTCCCTCCTACCTTTGCTGCCGCTCTGCTGCAGCGTACACCGCAACTGCGCGCCACGCGCTCCGCTGTGTTGCTTTTTTTTGGTTTCGTTTGTGTTGCTTGTGATAGGGGGTTTAGTTTTGTTAAGTTGTTTAGTATATATATATATATATATATATATATATAATTTTTTTTTGTTTTGTCTGGATTGTGGGCGAAATGGATGAGGCGGAGGGTGTTAATGTTGTTGAGGGGCCGCGTGTTGCCATTTCACGCAAGGAGCGAAAACGTCAGGAGAAATTTGATAAGCGTATGGATGAGCTGCGCATTTTGAATGATTGTGCGAACAACGTTAATGTGAATGGTGACAGTCCATTCTCGGTGACATGGGAAGACGATCAACATTCCGAAGGCTCTCGTGACATTGCGATAAGAAAGGTGTCGGTTTCTGTGAATGGGAAAGTGCTGTTTAAGGACACTCTTGTGAAGCTTTCTGCTGGGTCGCGCTACGGGCTTATGGGTCCCAATGGAAGAGGTAAGTCGACAATCTTGCGTTTGTTGAGTACACGAGAGTTACCTGTCCAGTCAAATCTTGACCTTTTACTTGTGGAACAGGAGCAGGAGTTTCACGCCTCGGATTTAAGTGCAGTTCAAGCTGTTCTTGAGAGTCATAAGAAGCAGAAGGAGTATTTGAATGAGGCAGTTACGTTACGTGAAAAAGTGGAGCTCGATGATGCGGAAATGGCACGACTCCAATTTCTGGAGGATGAGTTGGATATGATGGGAGCAACCCAGGCTGAGGCCCGTGCCCGCCGCATTCTGTTTGGTTTGGGTTTCCCCACAGAGTGGCACGAGCGTCCCACAAAAAGCTTTAGTGGTGGTTGGCGCAAGCGTATAGCGTTGGCATCTGCTGTATTTATTGAGCCTGATGTACTTATGCTTGATGAGCCGACAAACCATTTGGATTTGAATGCTGTCATTTGGCTGGAGTCGTACTTGTGCGAGCAGTACAGTGAAAAGGCGCGGCGTCCTAAGACACTTATAGTTGTTTCTCACGATGCCGGTTTTCTTGATGAGGTGTGCACACACATGGTTCATGTGGAGAATCATCTACTTAACTATTATCGTGGCGGTTTCAGTACTTTTGATGAACAGCTGCGTCAGCGGCACCAGGAATTGGATAAGAAATACGCTACCGTTTCCAAAACGATTAAGGAAAAGAAACGCAATGGAATGTCGAATGCACAGGTTGACGATTGGATAAAGGATCAGGTTCGCACGGGTCGCCTAGACCCCATATACCTTGAAAAACGCCGTGACTATATCGTGAACTTCCCTTTTGCGGAACCTCCTGAGCTACCGGATGCTTGTATTTTTAAGTTGGAGGAGGTTTCATTTAACTATCCGGGGGGGCCGGTTCTTTTTGAAAATGTTAATTGTGCACTCTGGACGGACAGCCGCATCACGTTGTGTGGCCCTAACGGTATTGGCAAGAGTACATTGTTAAACCTCATGACGGGTGAGCTCAGCCCCACTGGAGGTGTTGTCACGATCAATCGTAAGGTTCGCATTGGTCGCTACAATCAGCATTTTGTGGACAAGTTGCCCTTGGAGAAGACGCCGGTGGAATATATTCGATCCCTTGGTGTCAATGAGGAGGACAAGGCACGTCGCCAGCTGGGCAGCTTCGGTTTGGAGGGCATTGTGCATAAAAATCAGATTGCTACTCTCAGTGGTGGGCAAAAAGCCCGTGTTGCATTTGCAGCCATCAGTACTGAAAAGCCGCATTTCCTCCTCTTCGATGAACCGACGAATCATTTGGATGTGGAGTCTATTGGGGCCCTCTGTCAGGCCATTAAAGTCTTTAAAGGAGGCGTTTTGGTTGTGACACACGACGCGCGTTTGATTGAAGAGACGGAGATGCAGATTTGGGAGGCGGGTAACCGTACCGTGACCCCGTTCAATGGCACACTTTATGACTACAAGAAGAAGGTGCGACTCATCTTTGAGCGGGAGGAGGCCGGAGCGATGAGGGAGCGAAAGCAGATTATGGAGCAGAAGCATATGAACAATCGTCTTCGGCGCCAAGGTGATGGTAGAGAATTGGAAGAGGTACGACGCGAAATGGAAGAAGAGAAACAACAACAACAGGCGGTGGAGGTGGACGAGGCATTTGACTTCTTTAAAAAACGAAGCAAGAAGAAAAAAGAGAAGGAAAAGGCGGCCAAGGTCGGCTGACATGTGGTTGGGAAAGAATAAAGGTGTGCTTCTTATTTTTCTTGTGTTTTTATTTTATTTTACGTGGGAGGTTCTGTTGTCAATCCTCTCAGCCACATAAATTGAATATATATATATTCAACTCATAAGAAGATATTTTCGATGAAAGCCCCATTCATCCTTTACTTTATATCTGTTTTTTCTCTTTGTTTCTGTGGGCCTGCTGTTGTTGGTCCAGTAATTGATGTTTCCATCGTTGCCTGTTGGAGTTCTCGTTTTAATATATATATATATATATATATAATCATTTTCCTCACCTTTTTCTCATTTTCATTTTGTTCTTGTTTACGCATATTTGTAGTAATAGTCATCCTTTGTTTATTTACCCTCCCCCTTAACACGCTGCGGCTTGCTGTGGATAGGGAAAGGGATTGGTGGTGGCGGTGCATCGTTTCGCCCGGAAGGTTTCTTTGCAAGGTCGATGTCTACTCCGCGTCTTGTTGGGCGTTATGAATTCATTAGGCTTGTGGGTAAAGGTGGATTTGGTGTCGTTGAGGAGTACCGTGATCTCCTCACAGGTGAGCAGGTTGCAATTAAAAAGGTTCCAGCGCGGTTTGTGGATCAAGAAAGTAAGCGTCTCATTCGTGAAATTGACACCATGCTGTTTCTGCATGACGCCCATCCACATGTGATTGGTTTTTTTAATATGTTTGTGACGCCGTGCAATGATGTGGAAAGTCGGTTTGTAGAGGATGGTGTTCGGTGCGGGGGGTCCGCGGTGTTGGGGGAGGCCCCGCAAAGTTTAGATGTGGAGTCTCCAGCGTATGCCGGTCTTAGTTCTACGGCAGCACTATTCAAGCATCACAATCAACTGGAGGCTGAAGTGGCGAAAATACGCGGCTGCGATAAATTTAATCTTCATATTGTGATGCCTCTTATGAAGGGGGACTTACTTCACTTCATCAACCATGCGTCTCCTGCAGGTCTAAATTTGTCAGTTACAGATGACTTTATTGAACAGGTATTTGCTGTGGTGGCGTTTCAGATTTGCTTTGGGCTAGACTACTTACACAAGTGTAATATCGTTCATCGTGATATGAAGCCTGAAAACATACTTATTCGTTTGCACAATACCAATCCGTATGAATCCACAGCCCTTATTGCGGACCTGGGGCTTGCGCGGGATGCCCAAGCCAGTGATACATTTTATGTTTGTACACGTTACTATCGACCACCTGAAATTATAACGACAGTTTCCCGTGGGGAGACGTCGATTGATGTGTGGTCGCTAGGTTGCATTTTATTCGAAATGGTGACAGGGCGTGCCCTCTTTACCGTTAGCTCAGCCCTCAATGAGCATGGTGTGTGGGAAGGTCATCGCGCCAGTACTCAGTTAGAGGTGATTTTGAATACTATTGGAACTCCAAGCCACGATGCGATTAAGCAGTTTATGCCAGTGGGGAACGCACAGTTATATCTGCTGCGGAGTACCCCTCGCCCTTCACGACTCATGGAATTGATGAGGAACAACTGGCGGCTGCATACGACACGCGGCCGTCAAGCAAAGTGGATGGACTTAATCTTCCGTTGCCTCGTTTTTTTTCCAGAGCAACGCCCTACATGCGAAGAATTGTGCCGGCACCAACTCTTCCGAGACTTCAATGTCTTTTATGGTGAAAATGTGATACAGTACCCTGCGAGGGTTTATCAACCGGCACAGGTGGGAACGCTGGTGGTTGAAAACAAGGAGATTATTTTGCGCCTTGCTCGGCGTGCCTTGGTGAAGTCCGCGCGCTACACCGAGGAAGGCGCAATAGATGAAACGGGCGGGGAGGAAGAAGAAGACAGTATGGTTGCGTTTGGGAATGATCCCTTGCAGCGGGAAGAAAGGGCGTTTGAAGAGAGGAACGGGAGAAGCCCCATGGCGGTGCTTTCCGCATCAACAGAAAATGACGTCTCTAGAGAATTGAACTTGGAAACGGAGGGAACACCGAAGGAATTTCCCCACCTGAGCGACCCCGAGCTTCGCCGCCAGTACGCCGCGAATGACTTATCTGGCGATGCCTTGGACCATGTTGTCACCAGGCTTCTCAACGACTTACAGTACCACACGCACGACCCGGAACGATCCGAGCAATTGAGAGCTCTACTCAATTATTTTGCCTCCCGTCGGTGAGCCTAGGGGGCTACCATTGTCTTTATTTTGCTATCCTTCCTGGTTGTTATTTTTTTTTGTTACGAAAGAGCCTTGGGGGAGCGGGGAAGGCGGGTTATTTAATTTCGTTTCAGAGCGCGAACGTTATCCCTCTTAAATGCCTCTTATTAATTTCTTGGCTGCAGCTGGTGCGAGGTACTCTTAAAAGGACGAAACAAAAAAGATAGGTGATAGAAAAGCGCCGGTTATGCGTGTGAGGTTGCGGCGAAACTTCCTATGGAACTGTGTCGCTTTTGAAGCGCACCTGGCCCCCGCTTGCGTCGCAGCGGCGTTTTTGCGCCAACCCGTTGCCACCTACAAAACGCGACCGCGCTCTGATAAAATACAAAGCGTGCGTTTTTTTTTAAAGGAGCAAAAAAAAAAAACTACCCTCGGCGGGACTCGAACCCGCAATCTTTCGCTTAGGAAGCGAACGCCTTATCCATTGGGCTACGAGGACCCACCTTCCAACGCCTCGCACCGCAAAGGAATGGATAATAAGAAAAGCATGCCTGGGAAGCCCAGCGCGCGCACAGAAAAAGGCAACAGGATCCCACGCCACGCCGCGATGCCGGGCCCTGCCCCGGGCGAGGGCCACGCACGGCAAAATGCGCGCAGAGAGTCTCACTCTTTCGCCCCCCAGAAACGCAACAAAATCACTGCCAAGCGGCACAGGCTCTGGCTTGCTGCCCAGTGCGGGCAAAAACGACACGTGTGCTGCTCATACCCCGGCCGTTTTGCAACACGGCACCCAAGAGGGCGGGAAAGCGTTCCGCAGCGGCTGGGCGGCCCCCTGTACCAACAAGGGAGCGCTTCGTCAGAGCTAAAGTAGGCCTTCACGAAGTACTCATTAGCCCACTCCGCTGCGACATTCAGGCCTTCCTGCGGAGCCCAGTGGAGGACACCCCGCTTGCTGTGGCGCATGGTGAGGGCGCTGCCATCGGCGAAGAAGCCATGGTGGACAAAAGGCGCCGCAGCAAGATGGGCACAAAGCAACCCCACCGCGTTGCTGAGCAGGGATGGG
>NW_021705887.1:0-1669 GCF_003719475.1 Trypanosoma rangeli
AAGCCTCCGCAGCTCTCTGCCTATCGGCCTCCAAGGCGATCACAGCCTCCTCGGCACGGCGCTTCTCCATTTCATTAGCCTTCAGAGCCTCCTCATACCGTTTCTTAGCTACCTGTATGGCGATATCGGCGTTGTACTTTTCGGCCTCTACCGCCTTTGCAGCTCTCTGCTTCTCGGCCTCCAACGCGATCACAGCCTCCGCAGCTCTCTGCTTTTCAGCCTCCAAAACTTCCTCAGCTCTCCGCTTCTCGGCATCCATGCCCACCAGGGCCTCCTCAGACTTGGGTTTTCTAGTCTGTTGGGCGTTTGACTTATGAGCTTCGACGTGTATCTTGGACGTGTAGGGTTCTTTCTCTGTACCTTGATGGGTTTCTAATGGCTTCTTTTTCTGTTGTGTCGATGATTTCTTGTTTATCATTTGTTTAGTATTTAATTTGTCTGATGGCAGTGTGCTGAGACAATCATTTGCTTTGTTTTTTTCTTCTACAGCTATGTTTGCATCTTTTTGCGTATTGTGATACTGCCTTGCTAGTTGTTCTGCACGTTCAAGGGCCTCCTTTTTCTCACTATCCACCTTTTTTAGTTCTTCTATTAGTTGCCCCGCATTGAATTGCGACTTGCGCAAAAGCTCCTCATGAGCCTGCTCGAGTTCTTTTATACGTTCGTCGCGCATTTTTAGCTCAAGCTGGAGTGTGTCAACGAGGCTGTCTTTCCTTCTTGAACTGACGTAGCTGCTTGTATCGGAGTCAGAGCCTGCATGGGAGTCGTCGTGGCTCAAGTAAGGTGAAGCAGGATCATCATAAGTGCCTGTAGGCGAATCGCCTCGGAAGAAGCTGAGCATTTAATGTTGTCCACACTTTAATTAATTGGAAGTTTTCTATTAAAAAAAAAAAGGCGGTCAAATGGAATTAGGAATCTGTTGTGTAAAATTACAGTGCGACACCAGTTTTGTGATTATTACCGTAACAAAAGCCAAAAACACGTAGCATATCCATTGTCGGCAGTTATGCAGGCACAACAGACAAATCAAGTGAGCAAGTTCATGAATATAGTGCTAGCAGAAAAACTAAAACGCGAGGCCGCACGCATCATTTGCTTTGATATATACGTGTAGTTCTCTTTCTTCGTTTGGGATCTCCAAGTTTACTGGGTTCGCCATTGCCGTCCCTTAGAGCCTTTTCACCCACGCATATCTGGGTGAAAAGAGTGCTGGTGCCCCACGAACGCCCAGCAGCTGTCACTAGCTGCGGCTTTCACAACAAGTGAAATGAAAGGCAGGGCACCAGGCTCACCACACAGTCTCCATCTAATGTTGAGACATAAATTTAAAGAGGTGCCTTAAATGAGGAGGAGAGAAACAAAAAGAAGTAACAACGCATAAGCTGCACATGTGGCATTGTAATCCGCCCTTCTTCACGTGTAGAGCAGGCAGACTTTTCCACACTTTATAAAAAATTTCAAGAAAACAAAAACAAAACAAAACAAAAAAAACCATTAACCATTAAAAAGAAAAAAAAATGTAAAACTTTTCAAAGATTTTCCAAAATATACATATATGTGTGTACATATGTTTACAAATTATTCAGAGAAACTCTTCTCATATCCAGATATTGCTCTTCATCCGAAGGCAATATATATATATATATATATATATATATATATATATATA
>NW_021705887.1:2507-12705 GCF_003719475.1 Trypanosoma rangeli
TATATATATATATATATATATATATATATATATATATTATTTGTCGCTGCGCATGAAAATTACTCCTTTTTGTGTGATCCATCGCAGAAAGGTGGGTTCTTTGTCTGCTTGCAGCCGCAGAGATAAACCTTCTCGGTATTTTTCGCAGTAAACGCCATAGGCTTCAGTGTCGTCTTGTGCTCCGCGTTGTACGCCGTGTGACTACCGTCACAGAAAGGCTGATTTTTGCTCAAACCACATGTGCACCAGTAGTACGTCTTATCTTTCTCCACATCAACGCCGTAGGGCGCCCTCTGTGGGACGGCGACATGTGTTGAGATGGAGTAAGCTGTAGTATCAGTCATTGTGGTGCTTGAGATTTGCTTATTGCCTTTTGGGATATATGAAGGTTCACTATTTACGAGAGGTGACGGTCACGAGGAACGTGAGAAAGGAACAACAACAGTAAACACACAAACAAGACAAGAAAAAAAAAAAGATGCTAGTGGTCCAACGGCAGTCATTTAATCCACAATATCCACGGCAAATCGGAAAGCAAAATAACTCAACACAACGCACTGAATATGGACTATGTTTTAGCTTTCATTTCTCATCAAAGAGAGAAAGTGTTGCGCTAATCCTTCTCTTTTCTTTTGCCTTTGGACTGATTGGATCAGCAATGTCAAGTAAAGAAAGTACGCGTGCCATATTTTTTTTTAGATCGCTCTCTATCAATTCAAAGAGTTCGTGGAAACGTCCCTGTGCGCTGCGCTTGCTACATGTACTTTTAGGTCCTTGCTGATAGACACCATGTGTTCCCGCTCGTTCGCTACTTACAGCAGCGTTGGTTGGAATCGTGGAAGCTCCTTCCTGTTTCACAGGTGTTGTTGTTGTGAGTTGTCCTTCGGTGTACGCGCTTGGCCTCGCGATCAAAGCACCGCAGACGGCACACTCGTTCTCATTGGTAAGCATTGTCTTTGCCAGCTCCAAACACTGCCTGCAAGCCGAGTAATGACAACATGTAAGTACCACCTCTTCAAAGTATTCCAGGTCGCACAGAATGCATGTCCCTTTAGTTCGCTTCTTGAGCTGTGTCTGTTCAGTAGTTTTCTGACGCTGAAGCCAAGGAATCAGAGGAAATGCTTTGTTTGATAAAGCGGTTACTCGACTAAAGGCATGTGGATCATTCATATCTTCGCTGCTGCGACCACGCTTTTGTTTGCGAGAGCAAGGCGCTTGTGAGTCTTTCGTGGCCTCTTCAGATTGTAAAAGAGATTCTACGTGCTGTAGGTGGTTTTCTTCTGTCGTTTGAACGTTTGGAGTTACTCCATCCATGTAATGCCTCCGCAATACATTCACGGCAATCCTGTCGTACGTGCGTAAAAGAGTATCCAACGGCAAAACGTCATTGGTGGCATTTTTTGATGCCGTCTGAGAATCCTGACGCTCTGCACTGACCGTTAAGAGGTGGCGTACCTCAAATTTGTACTTTGTGAGGTTGATTTGGTGCTGCTTTACAACTGCCTGCAGTAATGCTTCTAGAGGCACCGTCTCACCTTTAAATCCAAAGCTGTGATAACGACCAGATGCAGCTGGATGGGAGCCAATGAGTCGATACTGCACCACGCCTTCCACCTCCATGCTCTTCCTACTTGGGCCCGCCCTTCACTTGTGATATCCGTGGGCCCAGCAGGTGCGACTTCGTAGCGCAGGTTAGAAATATCGAATATCAGTCCCACTAAAAGAAAGGAAGGAGGGAAACAAAACAAAAACAAAACAGAAAGATGTTGGGGCGTATATTAGCATATATTTCACTAAACAAACACATTGTTTGGTCCAACTTGCAAGTGGGGGGGGGGGGGGGGAGGAAAGGTTGAGTTACATATCAGTACAAGAATGACAGTATAACATATTCATATCAGACATGGTGGCAATTCTCGTCATTTGCTCTCCTCAATCGCCGTACACAGTTGCTATAACTCCATGCTTTGTGCTGCTGACGTTACTGGGGTTTGCCTTCTTTGATCCTCCCGCGACATAGACGGTGCACCCATCAACGGTGAAGTACCGGTCAGATTCCCCAGTTTCCTCAAGCTTATTTCGAAGTTTGTTTATGGCTTCTTCCTCAGTGTCGTCAGCGTATCCTAAGGCAGTCAAGGGTGAAAAGCCATCAAACTGATTCTTTGGCTTTGTTACACGCGGTCGATCCGTCTGGAGGCTTAGAGACCTGGTAGAGTGTCTTTGCCGATAAATTTGCGCTCTCTTTTCTTCCGCTTCTAAGTTAGTCCAATCAACAGACCAGAGGAAGTTGCTGCGGTCAATGCCTTCGTAGGCATCCTCGTCCGGTGACCTGTAGTCTGTTTTCATAACGGACAGTGGAATAAAGACGGACTGCGCACCTGTAAACACCTCGCGAAAGCTGTCCTTATCCCGTGGGCTGGCCACGTGCAGGATCCACACCCGGGCAAGCTTCTTCCCAACATCGGAGAGTACAAGCCCATAGTGTTTGAGCATTATCTTTACCTCGCAAAAGGCCACTTGAAGGGTATACTTCGCAGTGTACTCCGGGTCTGGTAGGTCAGGGTCTTGTGTGTAGATTTCCTGACATACACGACGAAATGTGTCGCGTTGCTTGCCTGTGGCTATCTTGTTGTACCAATACTGTACCTGCTCGCGACGTTCAGGGACAAAAATGGGGTAATACTCTTCATGCATAAGGTGCCATTTGACGGACGGCTTCGACGGTAGAGGCACAATCTTTGTGAAACGAGTATTCATCCTCTTACTTGTTTGATGGCGTGCGTAGGCCTTCCGGGCAAACTACTTGGCTCTGTCTTTTTCAGTATCCCCCGCCTTAACCGAGGCGGAAGGAGACGAGCAACAAGTGGTGACGACATGACGTACAGCGAGAAAAAAAGAAACAAAGATAAAAATGCTAAGCAGCAGGCTATGAAAAGGGAGTTCAATGCCTCATCCACTCAACGTGCATCAAGGCAACAGAACAAAACCGGACAACAAAAAAAAAAAAAAAATTACGGGACGTCGGATTCACAGCGTCAACATACACAAAAAAAAAAAAGTAAAACAAAAAAAAACACACATGCACAACACTCCTCACAACTACAAGTTGAGAAGCACATGTCCACACACGCAGATACAAGTAGAATGGATATACCTGGTCGCTTACATAAGAAAAAACGCAAGTTTGAAAGAACGTAAAAGTTTTTTTCTTTTTTTGAAGTTGTTGGGGGTGACACAATCTACTAAGGGCCATTCTTCACCTGCGGTTGAAGCTCTTTTGTCATCTTCTCCAATCCAGCGGAGCCACCCGTATCTGTGAGGGGCACTTGCACGACAGAAGAACTATTCACGCTCACTAGACCTTTAAACGTCCTTGTCCATATGTCAAATACCGTTGTGTTGCATGTGAGAATATCAACACTTGTTGCAGTGCCTTGGAGGCGGTCAGTGAACCAAAGGGAAAAGGCGCCTTTGGTCGGAAGCTTCACACGGTGTTTGTCAACCCGTGGTCCTATAATTGAGCTCAAGGAGAGCAGTTGCGGGTGAAACGATGCCGAACGTGTATTTATTGTAATCCCCACAAGTTGTTCTAAGGGAACACAACCTACCAGTTGAACTCCCGTGCGATGCATGGTCCAGACCAAATACGGAATCTTCCGTGAGGATGGTGCTGTAATGTCACGAGGCAACATGCGGATACTGAAGAAACGTTCTCTTGGCGAAGACTTGGCCTCGTAGCGGACGAAGTACGCCCCCTGACAACAGAGGTCAATGTAGTGGAGAAACACCTCTGACATGTGGTACTCAACAATATTGGCGTATCGTGGCAGAAAGAGACCGCGACTTCCAAGTAGGCTCAGGACAATGGTATGACGCGGATGCCGTATCCACGCAAAGGCAGATGGTTCGGATTCACACAAGATCCCTGGTGGCACGACAGGCTCTGCGTCAAAGTCAAAGAGGACCGATTCCTCAAATGACGATGCGGAAGCTTCTGAGGTGAATGAGGAGGAGGAGTCATCCAACGATGAAAAGGACGATGTTCTGAGCGGAACTCGTCCCGCATCGCGGGGCACGGCTCTCCCTGCTCTCCCAGAGGCAAAAAAGCTTTGATCATCATCATGCAACCAATTGCGGGTCACCCTCCATCCGTCTTGTGGAACCGCACCACGCGTATGAACTTGGGTAGCAAAAGTGGAACCGCCACCGCCACTGCCACTAAACTTGTTGCGCTTGTTCGTCCCCCCACTGTCATTGTTGCTTCTGGTACTGGCGTAACCCCTAATTATATTCCCGTGCGACGCATCATCTGACCGCGACGAGTCAAGGCCAGCATCAAACCTTTTCGCCCTCGATGATCCAGCAGAGAAAAACGTGCTACCGTTGTGTGGCATGGGAGAACTCTGATCATACCCACTTATAGTATCAATGTTGTTTGTGTACCTGCTGTTGTTGTTGTTATGGTTACTGTCCGAGGCGGTGGTGTTGATGAACGCATTCCAGCCGCGTGACCCTCCCGCATTGGTTGTGGTCTTGGCGGCAATTGGCCCCTGTCGCGCATTGCCTGAAACGATTGAGTTTGTGTGATCATGTAGCGACTCCTCGCTCCTGTTGATGCTCAACTTGGGCACAAAGGCAGGTGGGGGGGCAAGTTTGTCGTCACTTCTCATGTGTATTATACGCAACTGTATCCAACCAGTGGTGTGGCGGTTCTGGTCCACTACTACCACGACGCCAGAATTTAAAAATTTAAAGGAAGAAGAGGGCGAAAAGGAAAATAATAATAATAATAATAATATAATATATATATATATAAACCAACAAGGAAAAGCATGAAAGGGGAATTCAGGTGAAAAAAATAACGCATATAAATAAGTGAGAGCAACGCAGCGCTGTTGCAAGGATATTGACAAAATCTTAAATAATAAGAAAGAACCACCGTTCCTTCGCTTGAGTCGCCTGTCATCCCCTCCACATCGAGGCTGTACTTGTTGTTTCCGCTAGTTACACAACTTGGCTTAAGAGACTTTCTCACCCTCGTGGTATCGCACGTATAGGTTCTGTAGGGTATGCCGCAGATTCTCAACAGTTTCTCCCATCTTCTCAATCTGCCGCTGCAGTCCCTTCATCATCCATACCGTCATTTCCGCTGCAGTCACAGTGTCATCGCCGCACCACGCGTTGCACGCGGCAAACCACTCTACCCACCATTGAGGCATGCTAGTAGGGTAGTAGTTGTCCGGCAATATCGCCGGCAGATACTCGGTCTCAACATGACAGACAATCCAGGCCCGCTTAGCGTTCCGCCGATCAACAGCATTTAGCGAGTTGGGCTCCAACCGGGAAAACTTTTTCTTTTGAACACATGTCTCTCCCTTCTTTTGTTTACGACCAAAAAGCTGGCGATACTTTTTTGACGCAGCCTCATATGCAATGGCAACCCTGTCGGCAAACTGACGTCGCCATGAAGAATACGAGCGTCTATGGGACCTTGAAACGTTTTCATCACCTGACACTGTGCCACTTGATGGACTATCATGTGCCTCACTTCTCACAGATTGTTGGCGTGAACTTCCGTTTTTTTCGTTACAGCAATTGGCCGCAGCAGAAGCTTCTGCAGACAATTTTCCTGCAAGAAAAGATGGAGTTGTCACAGTACTTGCCGTTGTGGTTGTGGTGGTGAGGTCACACTGCGAGCTGTCCGTTCGTTTCGCAGAAGGCAATCGCGATGACACACTCGACGTTCCCTCATTACTGCCATAATCGTCCAGAAGATAACCAATGGTGTGCACAACCCCCATCAAATCATCCTTCTGCTCCATTGGCTTTCCCAAAAAGCCACGTCGACTATGCCACCACCCCCTGTACGGTCGTTCGTACAAGGGAGACATAGACGCAGAGGCACCGCTGCTGACACTACTACGACCATAATCAATGATTTTAAACATGAAAAAAAAAGGATATTCAACGGTGTTTGGTATACCGTTAGTATCATGCCTAACTGAATTTTTATTCAGATTATTGTTCAGAATCTCCTTGGAGTTCCAGCAGAAGTTCTCGGGTTTGACACTGCGGTGAGTAACGCCCCGCTGGTGAATTGCGCTAAGCGTCCGCAAGAGCTCAATCCCTACGAGGCACAACTCCTCCTCATGCAAGATGAACTGCTCTGTGAAGGCAAACAGGTCAGGCCCCAGGAGCTCTAAGCCAATTGCGACGTATCGCCCTAACTCTTGAGTAAAAAGAAGCTTTGGAGAGGGGGGCGGTAAAGAACGCACAGACGTAAACAAAGTTGCCGTGAATTGATCATCATTAATGATTTCATTAACTTCATCGTGCGCCTCCACCTTCTCACCCCCATGAAAGGTATCCAAATACCTCAAGCAAAATATCTCACGCCGCATGTGACGAGACGATGGCGAGACAAACTTCACTGCCATACTTGTATCGTCTACGGTCATGGCACTTCCAGCATCGATCCCATTCCAATCTGCTTCTCGGCATTGCGGAGGCGGGCTAGGTGAGATGTGTCGCTTTTCCCGAGGAGCCGCCTCACGTTCTTCTGCAAGTGCAAATTCACTGCCAGAAACTCTCCGCGCCAAAAACACATGACTATTGTTACCGCTCTGTATGCGGCTCAGTATATGGAGTGGAATCGAAAGCGTGTGGGGAGAAACGGGCGACAGGGAGCGTGACGAGTAAGATGACGATGAAGTTGTCGCAGTTTTCATGGTCGATGAAAGCGAAGAGGACCTGCAGTCATAATGATCATTGGTTTTAGAAGCGCGCGGAACTCTTCCAACACCGAGATTAGTGTGATAGTCCTCTGATAAGGCCGGTGCTGCTCGTCCCAAAACCTCACCGCAGAGACCCACGTCCTCGTGTTTGGCCCGCTTCGCTGGCACATCCCTCTCGAGTAGCGACTCAAAATGCCCGCAAGTGTCACTTTGCATTCTCCCTAGTGGTTGTGGCAAACTATTGCTTTTGTGTCCTGCGAAAGCCGCGATAAAAACAAAGAGAAAGAGAGAAACGAGACCTCACAAGCCGAGTAGGAAACAAAAAAAAAAAAACAAAGAGCGAAAGAGAGAATGAAATGAAAAAAAACGTAAAAAAAAAGAGAAATACACATTTGGTGGAGCTACAAAAGTAAAGAAGGGAGATGAAAAATAGAGGCGGGGAGAGCTTCGTGACAATAAAAGAGGCACGTACTTCCGCGAGTGTTCTCCGCAAGACGCAAATGAGTCGGCGCACCGCACATTTACTCTAGATGATACATAGTGAGAACTACACCATCATACATCGCGCCCAGTCTCTTCCCTCTCCTACCTCACTTTTTTTTCTTCCACCCACAACGAGTGGAGGGCACGGGTTGGTGTCTAACACCCCTTTCCTCCAATTCCCAGTTCCCAACACTTTGCGGGTGCGGATGCCTGTGGGGGCATATACATCAAAGAGAATAGGGAACACAGATGTAAGAAAAAAAAAAGCATTAATGTTGCAATACAATGCTGATGCGGTCAATTTTCTTTTTTTCTTTTTTCTTATTTTATTCCCTTACTCTTTTCCTCTTGTTTTTTTTATTTGTGTGCTTGTTTGCGTGGGAGGGGGAAGGGGAGGAATTACTTTTATCTGGTTCTTGGCTCCAGAGTGTTGTTTTTGCTCGTTGCAGCTGCAGTCCCAGTAGAAAGGTCCTCCGCCCCTTTGCACCTTCACTTGCTCACCCAGCCGCGAAGACAAATTCCGGTTGGCTTTCGCTACACAACCGCAGGACCTACACGGGCCTTTCGCCTTCTTTCGAAGGAGCAGTGTCATTTGCCTCCTCCACAGCAACAGCTGCGGGGGCCTTCCGCTTTAACTCCTCCGACCTGAGGCGCACCATATCCACCACCGCAGGGAGCACAAAACTGTCGAGCATGTCACATACCTGGTTTTCTGTTACATCGGCGTCCGGAACTTCCACAGAGAGCAGAGAAACACTCTCCAGGCGGTTGCACTCCGCATCAATTGCCTCCTCCATTGCACACTCCTCCCCAACCGTGGTGTAAAGTTGGTGCGAGTAGCACTCAACCACGTCATCAATGGCACGAATGTAGGCGGCGTACTGCACAGCCTCCTTGTCGTGAAGAATGCGTTCTTGTGCACGAAGCTCTGCCTCCTTCGCCTCACGCTCTGCCCGAACAGCCTCTGCCTCACGGCGGAGCCCCTCCAGCGTGCTAAGATCACGTTGCCGTTCCAATTCATTAAAGAGGTAATCCAGGGTTTCCACAATAATATCGCCCTGCGCTGCATCGCCAAAACTGTCAGCAACAGCCTCAAGACGTTTAACCTTTTCCTCTGCTTCCTTCTCCTCCACACTACGCTCAGCATACTTGGCGTTGGATGCAGCCTGGAGTTCCTCAATAAGCCCACGGCATCGTTCCTTGCCGTCAAAGAAGTCATTCTGAACCGCACGACCACGGAGTAGACGCTGAAGAAGAATACAGGCCTCCTCCACACTCTCTTCCGCATCGTCTTCAAGCTCCAACTCAGGTGTATCCGGGCGTTGAAGACGAGGAGTGGCACGATACAGTTCTATCACCCGCATCGTTTCCTCCCTGGAGTCACTCTTATGTATCTTTGTATTAACATATTCAAGTGCATCCACCACGCGTGCTGCCTCACGCCTCTGATACAAAGTTGGCAATGAATTAATGGCGTCATTATCTGGAGTTACAAAAGTATTCGCTGGCAGTCGTTGAATGCGCGGTACTTTAACCTCTTCCAGCTCCTTTATACCCTCTTCAAGTGTGAGGATGGTAGGTCGCACATCGTAGTATCGGAAGTGATCGGAAGGTCTCATCGGTGTGGGTGGTACGGCCCTACCGTATGAAGCCTGCGTGGTGGCGGCGAAGGCACCGTACCTGGAGTAAGCCTCAATCAGATCCTTCTTCGGCTTGTT
This sequence comes from Trypanosoma rangeli, assembly GCF_003719475.1. Taxonomy (NCBI): domain Eukaryota; phylum Euglenozoa; class Kinetoplastea; order Trypanosomatida; family Trypanosomatidae; genus Trypanosoma; species Trypanosoma rangeli. The sequence goes on from NW_021705887.1 coordinate 11,443, forward strand.
CGACTCAACAGGATCGACAGCATACATTCCACAAGCCACGGAGGATGCGGTTTTCGAGGCCCGATCCCCCAACAACTTTTGTGTTGTCGCAATGCGCTTCATCTCTGATCGCTCAATGAAACGTTTCAAGTCCGCAAGTTTCCGTGTCTTAGCCTCTTCTAGCCGGAGACGATTAGCCTCTTCTCGAGCCCCTTCTCGTTCCATTAGAGCATCACGAATGTCATCAAGGCGGCGTTGGCGCATTTTCGTCATGTGTTCTTCACGTTCCTTGCGCTCCTGTACTTCCAGATCATAGAGGGCACGGTGACGCACCTGCGACGACTTTGCATCTGTCTCTGGCGGCAGCGACGCCTCCAGTGCGCGTCGACGCCGCAGCCGCTGAATAAGTTCCACTTCCTCTACACCGGCAGGTAGGCCGTTGTTCCACTTGAGCTCATGGATGCCCAACACCTCCGGATTGGGGTCTCCACCTTCTGGAATGTAATACTCTGGCGTGTATGGTTCTGTCTGTGCCTCGTTCTCACGATACACAGTTTGAATCCCAACTTCACGTGATGCTCCAGTCTCGTTCATTGGTGTCGTGGGTGCCTTTGGAGCCCTCTTTCCAGCAGAGATGTTGCGCTTTATTGCAGGCAAGTGGTGCGGCCGCGCCTTCTTATGTCCCGAAGCAGATGCCGTGCGGCCTGAAAAGGAAGCAGCCTCAAATAGGTCCATCGTCGGCGTCGGCGTAGGGGGAACACTCGTTGCAAAGCGGACGTTATCGATATCAGCGTATGTTGTGGGGATGCTGCGCGCCTCCACGGGGCGACGGAAGTACCGTACACGGTCACGCCCAGCCACCTCCGTCGTGAAACCGTGTGCCCCCATCACAGATGGGGGATGTCGATGTTGTTGTCTGTAGTACATAATGAGGCAGCCGGGCTAATAAGGCGAAGCGGCCGTCAAAAATAAAAAAGATACCGCAACAAAGAGAAAATCTAACAAAAAGAAAAGGAGAGGATGGTGGCGGCGCCCTAAAGAATGCCAACAGCGCCAAGAGAAGAACAAAAAAAAAAATCTTCCCTTGTTGCTCTGAGTTACTTTTTAGTTAGAAATTATCAGTTGTTCCGACGGCAAAAAGACACAAGAACGGGGAAACAGAAGCATTTAACTCTATCAGACAGGCATGCAAGCGTCACTTCAACAGAGCACATGTCTCTCTGCTCCCAGCATACCCATATATATATCTTGTATAGGTAGATAGGGTGAGTCAAACACACACAC
>NW_021705887.1:12730-44643 GCF_003719475.1 Trypanosoma rangeli
ACAGATGGGGGATGTCGATGTTGTTGTCTGTAGTACATAATGAGGCAGCCGGGCTAATAAGGCGAAGCGGCCGTCAAAAATAAAAAAGATACCGCAACAAAGAGAAAATCTAACAAAAAGAAAAGGAGAGGATGGTGGCGGCGCCCTAAAGAATGCCAACAGCGCCAAGAGAAGAACAAAAAAAAAAATCTTCCCTTGTTGCTCTGAGTTACTTTTTAGTTAGAAATTATCAGTTGTTCCGACGGCAAAAAGACACAAGAACGGGGAAACAGAAGCATTTAACTCTATCAGACAGGCATGCAAGCGTCACTTCAACAGAGCACATGTCTCTCTGCTCCCAGCATACCCATATATATATATATATATATATATCTTGTATAGGTAGATAGGGTGAGTCAAACACACACACACACACACACACATAAAGAGAGTCATGGAAACTTCATCACCCGCGAGTCCTTATGATTCTGCGGCATTCCATCGAAAGATGGACGCCTTCACACGCCTATTCACCCCTGTCAGATACGGTCGGAATGTGTAAAAGGTGTACATCATAAACGGGAAACGAAAAAACTCCAGCATTTCATTGATCACGAACGCAAATCCAAAGTCCACGTATTTGCCCCAGGCTTCCACACGCTTGTAAAACCACTCCTTGTCCACGTAACCTCCGAGGAAAACAAACATGTATTCGTACGCTGTTTCCTTCTTGAGAATACCTGTTGCAAATCCCACATACAGTGCAACAAGACAACCCAGATAGACGGAAATGTAGAGCAAAGTAAATCCCAACCCTTGTCGCTTAAAAAAAGTAATACCCTTTCGCCAGCGCCGTACATTATAGTCCCGCATCCGGTCCATCTCGGAGTCAAAGACATGATCTGTCTCCTCTGCAATACGCACAAATCGATCCTTTCGTGCCTTTGAGTTTCGCAAAAGCTTCTCCTTCGTTGGATTAACAGCAGTTGCCTGCGCATCAGTCTCACTCATGTAATCCTTTGTGCTCTTTGTAATCCATGGAGCCGATATTGCACGGTCCTTCTTGTTAATTCCACGCAGTGTAGCAGAAGTTTGTTCATACTGCACGCCTCGCACGGCAATAAGAAATGCGCCATGGCAGAAGCCGCAACTACTGGTAAGAGACACAGCACGTTGTGAAACAGGCAAACGAAGTGCCGTTGTAGAAGGGCTGGAAGAATTCCTCTTCCTCCATAGGCGTTGAACACGAATCATTCTCGATTTCTCACTCCTCAACCCCTCTTCCACTGCCAGTGTATGTGAAGACTATGATTTCGTAATGTCTACTGTTTCTGTCCCTCCACGCAATATTTAGATATCGATAGCACGATAGTTGCCGCAGTAACGCCACGTAAAAGCCACACTACTCCTTGACTGCCGTCGTCCTCTCTTGACTCTTCCTGTGTGTTAAGGCTGGTTGTGTCTTTCTGTAGCCACCACAAGAGGGTCGGAGAGAGTACAAGTTCAAGCCTCCTCTCGGTGTGCTGTCTCTTTGCACTCCAAAGACATCAATCAACAAGAAAAATGGCGCCACCTAAGAAGGCAACGAGAAATAAACAAAGAAGGTAATACACTAACATGGCAAAAAAAGGTGAAAAAAAAACTTTCTTCTTTACAGACAGCGGAATACTTTTGCTCCTTCACCCACCCCCTCACCCCCCCACCTCTCTCTCTCTCTCTCATTCGCCCCCTTTCGGGGAGGGGAGGACTGAGTGGCGCCTATCATGCGTTGGGTGGTGTGCGGTTCGAGCCTCAGAACCGCTGCGGTGATGGCATCACCTCTCCAACGGTCTCCAACTCCGCCCCCTCCGCCGCAGCGTCATCAAATGACGGCTTTGCTGCCCTTATCTTGGCCGCCCACTCCTTGCCTTTAAAGAAGAGCGCTGCAGTGGACTCGGCAGTCCGAGTTGCGCAAAGCAGCTGCTCCACCTGCTCCTCCTCCTCAGCAGCGGCGATGGTGGACGCATCATCATCCTCGACGTCATCCTCATGATTTTCCCCTTCGTGGTGACCGCCCTCCGCATCAAGAAGTGCACCTGACCCACCAGCGACGGCTAATCCATCATCATCAACCTCGCAAATGAGAATGTCATTGTTGTGGCTTACAAGCCCTTCCTCCTCTCCGCCTGCATCATCACAGTTAACATCGAGGCCATCATCGTCACTGTCGTAAATATCACCACTTACAAGGGCCCTGTCGGCCGCGCTACACTCACCCTGGGGGTGTGGCTCGACAAGGGTGGCATTCATGACACTTTCCAGACTAAAGTCGCCCATCCCCTCAGCAGTACTGCTGCTGTAGTCGCCCACCCACTCAAAAAAAGCCTCTTCAATGATGTGCCGGCTGCTCGTGAGACTCGCCTTACCACGTTGTGGCACACTGGCGTCGTCCTCATCATCGTTATCATGATCTCCTTCCATGCGACCAAACATGTCTTCCACAGTGGCGCGCGGCACCTGCACGTCTGCGGCCGCGCAATCGCACCATAGCGTCGTTGTTTTCGATGGCAATTTTGTTTCTGACGTTGTTCTCGTGGCAGTGCGGTAATGACTGTGACACAGAGCGACGGTGAGTGATGTGTGGACAAAGAGAGCACGGCGCAACATCATCGCTACTGCCGCAGGGACTGCCCTCTATATCGTTGTTCTGTATGTATCTACCACCCGATTCCCCTTGGACTCCACACACGGCGATGCGCACACTTTTCACCAAGTCCGTTTCACCCGAACAAGTCAAAAAAAAAAAAAGTAATAAACAATCAAAGCAAACCAACAATAACAACTGAGCTTTCAAATCAAAAATGAGTAAGCCAGTTTTCCTCGTGTCATTACACAACATTTGGTTATTATTATTACTATTTCCTTGTCAGACGCAGGTACTCTTTTCATCGCGCCTAAAAATAGGTATTCACTCATTTATACTCACCCATACCCATACAAACACGCGTTCTATCCCACTCTAGTCTTTGTGCCCGTTTCCGGTGCAAAAAAATAATACACAAATCAACAAACAACATCAAAAACCCAGAAAAAAAAAGTTATTAACCATAAAAACGATACCACCCAGAAGGGCAAAGCGCACCCTTCTGGGTGTGTAAAGAGAAAATGTCTACAATGGCATGACGGGGGCGTGCAACATCCTTACTGTGTTGGAAAGAACCATGGCACGCGTGAATTCCTCCGTTGCTATGCCATCAAGTTCCAGTAGGTTTTCATACCCTCGGTTCCAGTCGGCATGCAACGCCTCGCGGCACCCACACTCCTCTGCCCTTAATGTGCTTAAGGTGCAGGCGACACAAACTGGTTCAAGTACCTCAGTTGCTGCTTGAACCCCTTGTGGAACTCGGCCTGCTGAACTGCCATTCCCCTCACTCTTCAAAGACAAGCATCTCCGCATAGCCTTCGACCTGGTAATGTGATCAAACAGCGTCGAATGAGATAAACAGAGTGAACACGCACTGAAGTTAACGTCGTCATCGCTGCACCATGAACACCAACGATGAACGTTCCCCTCCGCATCGCGGCTGCTGAAGCTGCTTTGTGTGTCACTCAACGTCATGTTTTCTGTGCCAGTAAGCAAAGACGTATGCTGCACATTTCGAAGTAGTTGAAGGTCCATCCAGTGCTCCGACGCAGCAAACTCAATGCCGTTTCGCTCGCTTTGCTCTTCAAGAAGTAATTCTTGTCGCTCTCCCATTAACTCCATTCCCCAAAATACAGAAGTGTACTTTGGCTGCGCCTCCCGCTCCAACCTTGCCCGCTCATGTCTCTCCTGCTCAAGAAGAGCTGCGATCGCCGCCTCCGCTGCAGTACAAATACCGTCACAAAAGGCGCCGCGTATGGCGTCGCGTTCGCGCTGCTCACCTCCCGAACGAAATCGGCGGTGCAACGATGGTGGCAACTTACTCGGGGACAAAACGCTGGAGTCCGTTCCACCTTCAGGGCATAAAAAGAAATTGCCGCAAATGTAGATTCTCCTTGACTCCTCCTCACGCACGACATTCTCCATCTGCAATGCAATGGCGTCAACTACATGTTGCGAGAGCCAAAAATAGGTCTTGCGCTCCTCCAACTGCATCATGCCGTATTCCTCCTGTTGCAAGACTTCAGCTCGCGCTTTCTGCTCCTCATAAAAAAGGCCCGCTTGCGCCCTCTCCAGTCGCTCATTCTCGACATCTGAAAGTGCCTTCACCGCACTCTCGTCAAACCACTGTAACGGATCATCGGACCCAACCTCTTCAAAGGTCACAAGGTTGAATGATTCGCCGCTTGCAGCGTTCCGGCACTGCCCTAACATCGACGCCCTCCCTTTACGGTCGCCCACTTCCTCTTCCTCATCCGTGCCGTACGCCGGAGCCAGAGCATCTTCCTCAAGTCTCTCAAAGAGGAAACGACCAGTGCTGACAGAAAGAAAAGCATCCGATGAAATTGTGCTGAGAGCCCCACCCCGGACACTCTCCTCTAGCGACTCACAGTAAGCATTTGGGCTTTGCAATAACCCCATTTTTTGCGGGGGGGTTTTGTTATTCTGCCACATTTTGTTCGTCACAGTTTCATCCAACTTTAGCTTTTCCCGGCCAGTTCTTCGATGTTCATCATTCCAAAAATTACTTCTGACGGGGGAAGAAGCCTTCGGCAAGGCGCCATGCAGTCCATCCTTTGCAGCGAGTACAAAACGCCGTCGACAACCCTCTTCCACAATTGTGATAAGGCTACGCGCGGCCCTCTCCTCGTCTGAAAGCATACAATGATGATCCACAGTCATGTCTCTGTTTTCCCATCGGCTATTATCCTCCCTCTGCCTCGGTAATAAGTATCCCGCCACCCGCGTGGAAGTTTCCCTCCCTATGATGGTATACTTTGGGGTTTCGTTGACCTCCGAAGCGTCAAAGATACTTGACGACTTCAGCTGTGGAACAGGAAACTCCAGACTGTTGAGAGAAGCCGTCGGCCTTTCCTGACGTTCCTGCTGCTCAAAACGATAAAGCAGTGACGCCGCCTCCTGCTCGAGGCTTTTCCTGTTCTCCGCCTCTCGAACGTGCAACAAGACCAAAAACTCCACCAGTGCGCCAATGTCACTGCAACGTCTGGAGATCTTCCAGTCAGCAAGGTCCTCGCCGAGAGAGTGCGTATGCGTCAGCGATGCCCAGCATTTCATTGTCCGCGCTAGTTGATAAGCACGATCCGCGGCACGATTGCCACAGCTCACCTTCGTGCCGATTGTGTGACAAAAATGTCTCAATGGGGGTGATGCGAAGCGGGGCTGTTCCCATAGTCTCGGCGCCATATGAAGTGCAGAACTCTGAAAGGGGTTTGGAGTTGAGTGCACCAAGAAAAGTTTATTCAGGGCAAGGGACACCTCTGTGTGACACAGTCTCGCATGCTGTGGGTAAGAAGATGGTGAGTGCACGAGTCCAGACGTCTGCGGGCCCCTTCCCCAGGATAGGGCACAGTGCAAGCTTCCGGTGTGAGGTTCTGCCCCTACACACCTTGGCGTGTCATTCAAAGTACATGGCGAGATGGTTTTGTACACGTTGGGCAAGCACACCTGACGTCGTTGGTATAACTGCTGCGGTGGTTGTCGCTGCTCCACAGTTGTTGCCGCCGTCGACGAAACCATTTCACTGGCCAAGGAAAAGAAAAGTCTGGGGAAGATTCCGTCCGCTGCTGTTCCGCGCAATTGCTCCCGCTCTCAACCCTTTTCCTACTGCATCTGTTTGGATTAATCACAATTAGAAACAACAAAAGCAAATATATATATATATATACGGGCCGCACCTGCAAAAAGTTGGACCACACAACGAGAGAGCCTTGCCCACGCAATCATCCACCTCCACACATAGCTAGACATGTATACATATTTGTACGTGCAAGCACGCAAACATTTGTCTCAATGTTATATGCTGGGCAATTCGACTTTGGGTGAAATAAACTTAAAAAAAAAAACGAAGAGCCACCGCGGCAGCTGCAACCCCACCTTGACTAGTAATAGTGCCGGTGGTAGTAAACGAAGCGCACCGGCTGCCCTCCCTTCCCGCTCTCCAGTACTCAACCCCCCCCTAAAAAAAAAAGATAAGCAAAGACAGAAGTGAAAATAAACTAAGACCCAAGCGTATACAAAGGAGAGAAAATGTGTGCGGGAAGGAAAGAAGATGTAAAAAAAAAAAAGGAAAAACAACGAAAACACCTACAGAAGAAGAAAAGAAAAAAAATGTGTGTCAACGGTCTACAGTAAAAGAGAGAAAAAGTGATGTTGTATACATGGACGTATGGAACGAAGAATAAAAGCTTGTGCCACATTCAAAAGCATCACATACGTAAGTGTCTCTCCTTGTTGTTGCCTCCACTCCCTCCCGCTTCTCCCATATCTGTGTTTTTTTTTAATTTACTAAACTGGCACGTCAAGAAAAAAAAAAAAATGGTCGCAAAAAAAAAAGTTCAGTTTGTTGGGAAGCAAGGAGATAAGGCCATGAGTGCTGCAGTGTGACGACAGACCGTAAAAACAGTTGTAAATGGTGGTGGCAAGCACCTTGTCAACTGACGTGAGCACAAGCCATGATTCCGCCCTCCCCCTCCCCCCGTCCCCTTCATTTTTTTTTTGCTTGTATGTTTGCATTGCATTCTCCATCCGCATCCCGTTTTATGCACGGGTTCTACGAAACACCTCTCTGCATACTCTATCTCTCTCTCCCTCGTCCGTCATCGCATCCAAATGGGAAAAAAAAAGGAAATGAAAAAAAGATTAGTAAATAGAAAAAAGTGCACCCCAGCACACACACGCACATGCAATTCGTTGAAGATGTACGCGTCTATGCAGGGCGTATGAAGACAGCGGAAAGCAGTGGGGTGTGACAAAACCACAAAATCCAACTAATAAACAATCAAACGAAGGTAGGCTCACACACGAATGCTAAAACAGAGAGAAACTTCAATCACTTTAACGGCATTTGGATATCGAAGCATCCGCCATATGCAGACCCACCTTCAGTTTGATTCTTCATACGTGGGAGCGTGCAGGCGATGTGAGCCGATTGCACTGGCGTTGAAGACACACACCCTTATAAATGTAGAAGCAAAGATACTAGAGAGTAGTGAGGCAGCATTCATTCATTCATTCAAAAAAAAAAACTGCTTGCTTTCATGAGCATACTCCAGTCAGAATCCCCGTTGTACATCGTTGTTTTTTTTTTTTTGTCTCCCACATCTCTCTCTCTCTCTTTCGCATTGTGTGAACAGCTTTACTCACCTTCCCTACAATCCGTTCAAGTAAACGCCCATCACAGACCTGCCCTGCGGCGCTGGGCTAAAATTAAAAGCTCGTGCAGAGAAAGACTGGTGTGAGTGGGTCCACAGCAAACGCGAGGAAACAACAAAAACGGGAGAAACAAGTTGCGACCCAAATCCGAGCCCAACAACAACACACAACCAGCGTGGTGACCAAACCACGCGCAAGGGGTGGAGGGGTGGAGAATGGAAACGACAGGGCACACACAAGCAGGACAAAGCACCCACAAAAATACTAAACACACGAATTTGCTACACATAAGTGCAACCTGCATGCGCGTGTTGTTGGGGCAGCAGGGGTCCCCCCACAAAGACGCTCCGGTGCGCCACAAACACAACGTACCCTGCCAGTCCCACTCACCCCTCGTCATCATTTCGCACTCGTTCGTTTCACTTTTTTTTCTTTTAGCTTCCTTCGGGGCATTCATTTTATTTTATTTTTTCTTTCATTTTCACACAAACAGGGGAGGGAAGTGTGTGGTGTATATGACTCCGCTCTCGCGTTAATTCGCCGCAACTCATTCCGCTCACTCATCTTCATCTTCGCACGTTATCATACGCTGCGGCCGGTGCCTCTGTTTTTCATATGCCGCAAATAGCAGGAAAATAAAATAAAAAAAAGCACGTAAAAAAAAAAATAGTAAAAGAAGTCCTCTACCATATCCGATGACAAAACAACAACAACTCCGAGGCCTTTCATCTGTAGTCATCCATGTCAAACCTGATGTGTGTATACCCGCCTCTTTATAAAGCAATGCAACTCTATTGCTTTACCTCCCTCTGACAACCGCTCTCTGTACGTGCAAAGAAAACGGCACACAAGTAGATGCGTCTCCGTGCATAAACACTGGCATGAGAGAGGTTGGAGGTGAGCCGCAAAACCAGGAAAAAAAAACCAACTCATGAGTACACATGCGTGTATGTGCAGAGCAAAAAAAATACACAAACTAAAACAGTGTGCCAAAGAGAGTTGAGCCAGACATACGCATACAGATGCAGGAAGGCAAAAACAACAGCAAAACTAGTAATAATACCACGGACTTGTTCATACCATATTTCCATGCAAAAACATGTGGAAGTGCGCATATGTGTGTTTCCACAGGCACATGTTTCACGCACTTCTGCGGTTTCGCTTCCCCCCATACACCTATCAATTGAGAAAAAAAAGTAGACGAGATGGCCATTGTCGTTCCTAGTCACGATCGCTTTCTTTACTATTATTATTCTTTTTTTTAAAAAGTTATAATTATTTCTGCCTCACTTATTCCATGTGGTGTGCTCTTCATTCAGAACAGAGGTGCACCCAATGCGCTCCAAGAAAGCCGTATGGCACAGAACTGGAGAGCAGACGTGTTTTCAGCGAAAGTCACATTGAGCGCCACGATCTGGCAACCTGGCTTTAAAATCCCGCCATATGCGCAACTTCAGTTCGCTTCCAGCTGTGGAAAGCAACGAACCATCAGGAGAAAGTGCCATGTACAGCGAGGCAACTTTTAGACCGACAACTCCGCCTAATCGTTCCAACGTTGCGCCGCCATCTTTCAATTGAAACAGTTGCAGCAACTTCCCTCCTTCTGTAGACTCAGAATGGAGAGGGCGCATGTGTGGCAACGCCAGTGGTGTCTCTGTCGCCTCTACGCCATAAAGCAAACGACTTGCCTGTGCCGAGGCACTTCCCAATGCAATACCGCCTGCACACTTACCATTGATGCGGTGATGGGTTTGCTGCGAAAAAGCAATGGGGTGGTGTTGGGCAACGTATGAGACGTGAGGAAGGGCTTCTTCTTCACCGGAGGAGTCAGAAAAACCCCAGTCGTTGAAGTTTTCCAAGCGGTCGCCATTGACATCATAAGCGTTCACGTTAGCGTTGCCATGTGTGGCGGGTGCAGGCCCACGTTCCTCCAGATGGCGCACATATCCCACTTCGCTGCCGGGGATATCGACAGAAACAATGATCTCTTCAGACGTTTCACTGCTCACAATAGCCAAAATTGGGGCTGACAGGCAATATGTCGCCTTGTGGCTACGACTGCCAACACAGTAAGCAGAAAGAACAGACCCATCACGGCCACCACCGTAAATAAGAATGGAGTGCAGGAAGTCAAAGTTACTGCCACTACTGGGACTATGGTGTGCCTCCGCCGCATAATCATTTAAAGAGTTAAACGGAAGTGCCCACCAGCAGAAGGCACGAACAGGTTTTGAAGCCCCAGAAAAAACAACTCGGCACCTCGTCCGATTTCCTGGGCCCATACTATTCGTTTGGTAAACAAAGAGACTATCAGTTGTTCCAACGGCAATGTGCTCCCCATCAGGCGTGACTTCCAGCTTGTATATGGGGGCCCCAACAGCCACAGAATAGTCAGCCTGAAACAACGTGTAGGAAAACAAATCCCGCTCAACTTCAGTACAAGAATACCAAACAACAGATCCATCACGAAGGTTACGAACAGTTAAAGTCCCATCCATGCAACCTGAGTACAAACCATGTCCTACAACATGTACGGTGCTAACGTGAGACATGGAACCCTTAAAGAAGGTCTGATTTCTTTTCCCCGCAATGGTGCCGAATGGCGTGGACTGAACTCCATTAGACACAATGGAATCACCATCACCTACATGATATTTTAACACTACAATAGTCCCATCACTCATACCAACCGCCAAGTAGAGGTCACCCTCCTCAGTGGGTCGCCTGGAAGAGGAGACGGCGGTCACAAGGATAAATTCAGTTGAAGTTCTATAAAGAAGATGCGTTCCTCCAGACTCCTGCCAGAGATACACACTTTGTTGCAACGCAACGATGGCACCCATATAACCCAAGCTTAATGGACTGAAATTTGGGCGGCCCTGATAATCGCACAAGGATAATCCTTCAGCGGCAAGAACTCGATAGCATTTTTCAAGTTTTCGATGCGGTGTCACGTGTTGTGAATACAACACACTCCTTCGTGAAACTGGACTCGCACTCTGTGAAACTGTAGCATTACCTATATGCGCCCCCGGAGTTGGTGTGTGTAACAAGTGGTTTTCATTTCTTACAGGAGTACGAAGTTGCGGTGAAGCAGCAGAATGAAGCATTGTATTGCGCCCTGGATGGGGGCTTGTGGCAACGGCATTGATAACCTCACTGCCCCTAGACCCGTACCCAAGGGATGCAACTCCAGCGCCGTTGAGGATAGGCGTTGTCCGGTGAGTATCACCACCCTGAGTACAGCTATAGGGGCTGCTGCTTCTGCAGCCCCCCTCAATACCAAATGATCGACTCTCCTGATTCCGCATGCCACAGTTCTTCGACACTTTCAGCGGGGTCACACAGCCGTCCCAACTTTCAAGTTGCACGGTTGATGCAGGCGTCAGTAAAGAAATGGCTGATGTGGCTCTATGGTGCGACGGAAAGCGTAGTCCAACGCCCCCAACGCGGTTTTTTACGGGCGTCGAGGGTGGCGTACGAAATCCATCGTGTGGCTCCTCTTCTGCATCTGTCAGAAGGTCCGCGTTGCGCATTGATGGTTGCGGGCCCTCACACGGCTCCGTCATTATCTCCCCTCTGCTCACATAACTGGGTGGAAGTAATTGGTTCCCGCCCCCATCCACCTCCGGGCGCGTGAAATTGGGCGCATGCTCGTTGGTTTCAAACAGCATGAGACCGCCTCCATCAAGTCCCATTTGAGATTCAAGCGTCTTGCGGTAACGAGCCTCTGCTTCGCAGCCTGCTGAGTGCGTGCACGCGTTATAGGGGTTGTGAAGGAACTTCTTGGAGTCAACAATCCCAATAAAGCGATCCTCCTCCGTCTGTGGTTGTTTGAAGATTGTGTCAGCGGGCAATCCATTTGTCCAATCATCTGTTAAGTGGTAGCACGAGGATGGGAACAAGCTAGCCACCGTATTTTTTCGCATTGGCAGAATCACCGAATACAGCGCGCGTCACAACCACAATTGCAGCAACGTCCGCGTTACGCTGCAGAGTCTGTACAGAAGAAAAATAAAAACAAAATAAATAGTCTCAACACCACTAACCCTCACAAGAAGGCAATGGATGGGTTGTGTAAGGTTGTTTAAAATGCCAAAACAATCAATCCAACAACTTGTCCTTATAATATTCTTCGCAGCACAGGGTGTACTCCTAATGATTATACCTCCAACCGTACTTGTTGTTTTCGGGATTTGTTTGCTGAGACGTACTCACCTTTGCACTCTATATATGTTATGTATTCTTTATCGTACGCCCTTCGCCAACACTTGTTCTATGGGAATTTGTGCAGCGAGATGTAAGTAGCGCTGCCGCACGAAAAGGATGTCCCTCGGAGCTCCACAAAAAGAAAAAGACACACCAAGCAAAAAAATTATACTATAAGGGACAACCGAAAGAAAGAGAAAGAAGAAGAGCACACCTGCGCACCCACACACATACAGAGTCAGAGTCAACGAAAGAGGAAGACAAAAAGTAAGAGGGTACACTGATGTATGGATACACCTTACAAGAGAGAGCACACAATTATATATATATATATATGTAGAAGAGAGATGACAACGTTAGAAGAAAATGCTTTTCCCCCACTTTTGACGTTGTACAAATTCGCACGCAAGACACTACAACAGCTGCGCCCTTTTCACACAGAGAGAGAAAGAGAGAGAGAAAAGCAGAAAAGTAACATGGTAGTTTTTTTTTTTTTTTGTTTCCGTTGCGTGTGTACTTTTGTTTCTTATTTGCCGCTCTGCCCCCACACAAGCGACTCTCGCTGCACTCCACGGTGCTGCCTAAGTTGCGAAGTGCCCTGGCTGCCACTTCCCTGTGAAGGGCGGAAGGACGAAAAGCGAACTTGTTGCTGGAACCGCCAGCATCACCGCCACGTACCACACAACCAACAGAAGACCCCCTGCGAGGCCCAATCGCAAGGAGGCAGTAGTGTACCACGCGATTGTACTATTTGCACCAGCATGGTGGCGGAACAAAAGCCAGTTGGCGAACCATAGCCATGGGAGACCAATAAATCCTGCGCGGAAGTACCACTTACAAACGCGCTCCGCCTGCGCCACAGTGAGTGGCCCCCTAGTAAACATAGGCGGCAGAAGCAGTGGCCCTAGCTCTTTCCACCTGTAGCTTCCCCAACTAAGGCAGTCCCACCACGTCAACAGAACACGAAAGGAAAGGTAACGCGTCGGTCAGCTATGGAATTTAGATAAAAGAGGGGAAATTTCTCGCAGTATGATCGTACCCCAAACAGGTGTCGTGCATACACGCTGAAGTACAGCGTAAGAGACAGAGAAAAAAAAAAGGCACATACAGAGAAACACACATATAGCAATGTTCTCTCTCTCTCTCTCTCCCCTGTCTTTGTCGTTCCGTTGTGTCACCACAATTATTCCCTTCTTTTCCTTTTCTGAGTCAAAGCAGGACAACATCGATGTCAACAACACAGACAAGTACGTCGCGCAACTACAATACAGGGGAATGGCCAAAAAAAAAAACACAAGGAGGTGAATGAAATTGTTCGTGTCTGTGTGTGAGCCTCCTTGTACACCACTGCACTGCTTCTTTACGTTTGTGGGAAGAATAAAAAGCCAGAAAGACCAAACAAGGCAGCGTCACGAGTGACCTTCACAGCAAGCCTGCAACGACCTTCGAAGGAAACAAAAAAGCAAACAAAAACAAATAAGGGGAGAGGAAATGCAAACCCTATAAATCCCAAAGAGAGAGACAATCCACTTCTACTCCGACGCTGGCGCCGCTGACAAGGATATACATGGAAAACGCATCCGCAAGAAGCGTTCATTCGATGCCTTCTGTGTTTCGCCCCCCCTGGGTATCCGCTGAGCCATTGTGAGTGCCTTTTGTTGGCGTTGTCGCTCAGCACCTTTAAGACGTGCCAGCACCGTGACCGTGCCATCTGAAGGTGTCGCTTTCCTCGCCTCTCCCTCAACCCGCCGCGCAGACAGGGATTCGATTTTCAGTAAATCTTTCTCCTCTTTGTTTGGTTGAACTATTAGCGGATGGGCTAGCCGAGCTGTGGGGGATGCAGACGAAAAACATGGTGGAAGCTCGCACCGTCCCTGTTGCTGTAAAGGAAAAAAATTTGATGCCTTCTTGTCAACTGAATAAGTTAGTACAGGGGGTGGCGTCACCTTCGACACGGTCCTGAGTGGTGTAACGGGAACAAGTGAAGCACAATTCATAGCTGGTTCTCTTCTTTCGGGTTCAGGTAACGGTGGGTGCATCAAAATTGTCGACAAGTGTACATTGCGTTGTCGCTCCAGTTTCTGCTGAGGCCCTTGGTTTTTCATCGTTATTGCCACTCTGCGCGTTGGACTCTTCTCGGCATCTGCCTCCTCCTCCACAAGAAAAAAAGCCTTCTGTTCTGTATCCCAGAACACATACATAGGTCCCTGTCTCTCGCCTAACGGGCGGCCTAACTGCACTCCACGATAATACTCAATCACAGTACCATGAAACGGTACTACACGATGTGGACCTCTTCTACCTGCTGCTCTTGATTTTGCAGCATCATCTCCTTGTCCTCCAGCTGTTCCTACTCTATTAAAAGCATCGGTACGCTGATCATATTTCACGTTGGCAATAGGAATAACCTCATCCTTGAAAATGACATAACCAGCTTCATTAGAACATAGTGTTGCACACAAATCGTCCGCGTCCCGCGCATTCACGGGAAGAGGCACATACACCACCTCGCTCTCCTGCATCTCATCTGTAGGATCACACAGATACGGCGAAAAGGCAAGGTTTTTCGTAAAGAATGCCCGTTCAGAGTCCAAAACAGCCCCGGAAAGACCCAAGTCACGCAAAAGTTTATCGATCTTCCGTGTCAACAAATCCACCGTTTGCTCGTGTGAAGCAGCCTCGCGAAGTATTCTATATAGCTCCTTCCCCCTCCTCCCCATACGTGCTGCCTCGGCAAGTTGATGCAACCTACTGCGATGGCGAGCACGATGGGCAATACGCTGCATACGGAGCTGAACAAGAGTTTTAAGTTTATCTTCCCGAGAAAGTGATCGAAGGGCAGTGCTGTCTTCTTCGTGTTCAATTCCGTTTTTGGAACCACCTGTGAATGCAGAAAGGTTGTCCAAGTCGTTACCCAGGACGGTTGGCAACATGTCAATTGTCGTACCTCCTTGACGCCGGCGAGATGCCTCCTCCCACCTCCGCATTGCTGCCGCCTGCAGTTCAGCAAAAGCTGCCCTTGCGCGCAATGTCACAGGGTTGTTTTCCCAAAAGTTAATGTGCTCTTGGCGTTGTTGTAGCAGTTGCTGCATCACCATTTCTTCCATCGTCCTACCCTCTGATTGCTCTGGGCCCACCTCCGCCAACGCACCCGTCAAGGCCGTGACAGTGAAGTAGTCCATCACCACACGTCGCCGGTATGGATCGTACTTTGCGACCAATGCACCATTCGACATATCATTCGCCGTCCCTTCATCACTTGACAAGGCAACTGCAAGACGACTCACCTCTTCCGCATAGGTCCCAAAGAATCCCAATAAAATTTCAACTTGCGACTCAATGGACCTCATCGCATTCTGCAATTCCGTCATGTCCTTAAAATGCTGCTCCTGTAACTTTTGAACGCCCTGATGAATTTCAGTCAAATCCATCAGGAACACTTCCCTCATCAAATCCATCGAGGAGATGTTTGGACGTGAACTGGACGTTGATAATCCCCCACGGTTTATTGGGTGTTTCCAAGCAGCGCTGCCAGCGCGCTCCCATGCTTCCATCAGTCGCTGTCGCATGAGCTGAAAGCCAGCTTCCTGCTGCCCCCTGGGACTCTTCAATGCGAACTTCTTTACAGACAATGTGGCCATCTCGGACTCGAACGACGATTCGCTTCCTCGTCTTTGACTGCTATTCAGCTGCTGGATGTACCGTTCATAATCAAAAATAGCGTCCACGCTGTCATCGCCCATAAACGGCACGGTCTGCGTTCCCACCGTCTGGACATTACGAGATTTCGTATCCAGGTTTCTTTTCACTGCCGAGGCATGTATTTTTTTACTATTTGAGTTTGACTTCACAGACACTTTTGGTGTATCTGCCGTCATATCAGCGTTTACTACAGTTGATGTTGTTGTGGCGAGTGTTGGTGGGGGTTGTAGCAACTCCGCAAATAGTGTTGCCGGGTTTCCCGACACTGGTTTGACGGTTGTGGTCGGTACTGCGGTAGCCCCCTTGGATGTCACAAGCGACAATGTAATATCGTGTCCCGTCTCATTCGCCACAACGCTCTGAGCGTCGGGGAAGGTTACGACATCACAGACCACAAGCGATGCGGAAACGTCCGCGGTATCTTCCGAGAGTGACATATTCTGCGACTGTGGTAACGCAGCCAGCGCGTCCCCCAAATCAGGCCCCTGGCTACCAGGGACAACGGAAAATGCGCTGCGTGACTGACTCTCTTGTATGTGTGAGTACGGTTGTGCGCTCTGCGCCCGGCGACCATGTGTCCGCCGCCGCCACAGAGCTTCCTGCAACTTGTACCGCAGCACGAGGACCTCACGGAAATAGCAACGCAACATAAGCTGGTGCGCCTTACGAAAGCGCTCAAGGACCTCCTCCAACTCACTGCATCGTCTTTCGCTCTTGCACAGTTCCATCTCAAGATCTCTCGTGCGCTGTTGCAACGCTGCAGACCGCTTCTCCTCCAAAACGAGTTCAACGCCGGGGAGAACGTTTCGGAGTGTATCGTCAACAACTTTTTGTACCACGGCTGCACAAACGTCCTCTGCGGATTCGCAGTAACCTGGCGCGAGAGTTCCCATATAATCCTGGATGCGGTAAACAAGGCGCTGCAGACGTCGTTGCACATCCGCACGGACTTGTGGATGAACATTGTGAAACACCAGGAGGCTGTTCACCTCCCGCACCGTACTCTCAATACATAACTGAAATTTTCCCATCGTCACGCAGTGAATAGCACCGTAATGTCCTCGTGAATGTCGCTGACAGTTGTTATCTGTATGTCTCTCTTCCCTTAACCTGACTAAGCTCTTTCACACATACCCTCTTTGCAGTGACTTTAAATAAAACAACAACAAAAAGGTGGAGGGAGAGTGAGAGAACAGTAGCCGCGTAGGGGGCAGGCAGCCAAAGCTGAGACACAGACAAAAAATAAAAAAGAGAAAAAGAGAAAGGCATCCGTAAAGGTACGCAAAAATAATAGCACACCTCATCGTCAAAAAAAAAAAACCCTGATGTAGTAATGGTCAAAGTAGTTAACTTAGCAGGCCTCTCTTAGTGTGGGTAAAGCGTGAATCCTTCAACATCGACATTGTGATTGGGTGGAGAAAACAAAAGTAAGCAAAAAAAAAACATCACATAGGATTCAGTTTTTACTCTCGGTACTTACACATGTGTGAGGAAAACTCCTTTGTGACATATTCCTCCGTCCCTGAGTTTTCCTCGCTCGTCACCTGCTCGCTGCAGGAAGTGTGGCACAGTTACAAGGCACACTTCTTTTGCTTTTCCCGCCACTGTTGTATTCCCCGCTGAAACACGCCCGCCAGCATGCCTCTCGGGCAGTGCACACTCGTCACGCCAATCGAGGAGACGTTCGCAACGTTGTTCGTTTGGTTGTCAAAAAATATGAATTGCGAAAAGTCACTTTTAATGCTTGGATCCCTCTCCTGTAGCTTGCGCAGAATCGTGCGATGGTGGCTTGCCTTGTTTGCGGCGTAAATCTCTACAAGGTCCCCAAACAGTGTGAGCATCGGCACCTCTTTTCCAGAGCTGTCGGTAAACTGAAAGAGGTGCAGGAGCTCCATTGCCCAGCGGGGCTCATCGCATGTAGATGAAATTGCCAGAGACGTGGAGCTCCATTTCGGATCGGTAGAAAGTTTCTGCAGCAGCTCCCGTGTCTCCCCAAGAAAGCGTACTTTAGTCCCGGCCCTATCAATGGCTGTGTTTGGGTCTTTGGGGTCCACCTTAAACGGCGCCCCACCACCACCCCACAATTCATACATCTCCGGAGCCCATAGCGTTCCGTCTAGGTCAAAAACAATCACACGCGGCACACTTTCGTCAGTCATCCGTCTTTCTTGTCCCCTCCACTAATAAGAGAAAGCGGGAGGAAAAGAGGTGCATGTGTGGGCATATGTACACACAAGGCCATGTAAAGGCAGGCAAACAGGGGGGAGGTGCGAGCTAGGAAGGACCAATCCTGGTCACTGTCAAGTCCAAAGGAAGATACCAGCGGGCACAACCACCACAATAGCGCATAGCTGGTAAACGTCAAAGAAAGGAAAGGAGGGAGAAAACACACACATGCAAAGAGCATTCTCCACTACCCACTGCAAACTCCCCCCCCCCCCCCCTCAATATCACACGTTTAGTTGTGTGAAAAAAAATCCAAACGCACCGTAATGCACCTCAAGCGCCGCCATGAGTTCTTCCTCAGCACCTCTGTACTCGTCGATAATGTCACTCACTGAACACACTTTTTCGGGATTATAAATGCCGTAGAAATGTTCCAAACGCTTCCGCAAAGGACGACAGGCCGCCGTACCCATCAAAAAAATGTCGTGGTGACGCTCCCACGGCGTGCTGCCATTGATGTGGGCCTTTCCCGACACATCCTCGCCAAAACAGCGCCATCGCTCTTGTTGTTGGAGGCACTGCTGCTCCAATTCCACGAGATTATTCTCCAGTTTGCGCAGCGTCTCGTCGCGGCCCGCCTTGTATTGCTCCAAGGAGTGCACAAGCGATTCTACAGACCCCACAATACGACGGTGTTCCGCCTGCACCTGACCAAACTTTTCTGTTATCTGTCTTATGTGCCCTTGCTGCTGCGCCACACACCGCTGCCACTGCTGCAGCATGTCATTGCTGTGCTGCAGGGTCGTCACAAGTTGTGTATTCTGCTCTTGCAGACGCAACGCCATACGCCGCAACTCATCGTTTGCCGCCTCTGCCTGCAGCAGTCGAGCCTCCAGCGCCTCATCCTCCGCGTCCTCTCTTTGTTGAAGCTCCTCTCGCTTAATCCGGTCGTGGAAGACAGAGGCCTTTAAAAGTTCCACCTCGCTTAGCCCCTGCTGCGTGTCTTGGGTTAACCGTCTCGCCGTCTTTGCAAGTTCCTGCACAGAGATTCTTTCCGCGTTCCCCGCGATAATGGAGGCACGCTGAATGACAGCGCTTTGCAGCTTTTCCTGCAAGGCACGTATCTCGCGTTGCAGCTGTTGTTGCTCACTTCGCGTCGTCATCGTCTCGGTGCGCATGTCGCGCAGTTGGGACTCGACGCTACTCGTCAACTCATCCCGCTCCACCCGACAGTCGCGTAGTGTTGTGTTTAACTTCGCCATAACTTTTTCGATCAGGAAGGACGGCGTGGCGTGCGCCTCAGGTTGTAGCCCATCGCCACCCATTCCTACCGCGTCACCGCTGACATGAGACTTTCTGACTTGCGGCGATTTAATCGCCACTGACATGTTGTGCAGCAAAATACCAAAATATCACCTGTGTGATTGAGATCTTCCCCTCCTCACGTTTTTTTGTGTGTTTTCTTTTTTGTTCTCCTTTAGCAATGC
The DNA here is from genome assembly GCF_003719475.1 of Trypanosoma rangeli. Lineage (NCBI taxonomy): Eukaryota > Euglenozoa > Kinetoplastea > Trypanosomatida > Trypanosomatidae > Trypanosoma > Trypanosoma rangeli. The sequence continues at coordinate 31,568 of NW_021705887.1, forward strand.
AGGTATGCGTCTGCTTGTGACTGGCAAGGGAAACCTACAAGCAGCAGTAGGAGGAGGCACCCACGAGGGTGAGTGCCTCAAATAATAGAAGCAACAAAAACGAAAAGAGGAAAAACTGTAAAAGGCAGGCGGGCACGCGCAGAGAAGGAGGACAAAAAAAAACGGCAAAAAGGGAGGGATAATGTAGTTAGGTGAAGAAGAAAAATCTTTATAAACGAGGTGTCACCGTCTGTTGCAACAGATTCACGTTTTCTTCTCGCTTCTGTGTGCCTCTCTGTTTTTTTTTGTTTGTTTTACTTCTTCGCTCTGAACGTGTGCCTGTGCTCCCGCGCCAGTGTATGAATTGCGGCGGTCCCATGCAACACAAGACAACACATACCGTCAGTTCAGCTCAGTAACGCCATCCCGTAGTGGCCCCAATTAAATAACCTACAGAAAAACAAGGGAAGAAACGACATTAAACAGCAACAAATGAAAAAGGCAAGAGGAGTCAGGAACCTTCCATAAAAGCTAAACAAAGAGTCATCGGGGCGCACATAAAGAGAGTGAGAAGGGAAGGGGAGTGGTGGATGTATGAATACATAAAAATAATTTATCCCACTCCACCCGCCCCACACCTTCCCTATTAGGTCTTTCCTTTCATTTATTTTCCTTTACGTCTTCCTCCCACACCCCACGCACCCAATGACTCACCTACCTGCCCGTCTGCCGCCATGAAGAGAGGGGGAAAAAAAGAAAACGTATCCCTCTCTTTCTTTCGTTTTTTTTTCTATGTTTGTATTCGCCCCCCTCCCCCCTCTCTCATGTTGTTGCCGTCGCCGTTGACTTTGTTCTTGTTTTTTGCAAGTGGACGACCCATTCAGTTGCGAGTGCCCCGCCAACCACTTAAGTGGAGGTGCGTCCAAAACAGCCATTAAATTTTAAAAATAAAAAATAAAAGCATGGAAATAGAAAAAAACAACAACACAAGCCAACATATGCGCGGTTACACTTGTCCGCAGCTCTTCTTTACGCCTTTAACTCCCGGTTTTCCCCCCGCCAATGGGCGGGAAAACTACAACAAACAGCAGGTTGTGTATGTGTGTTCTTCACATGTAAGGGCAGATGTGACCTTTTTAAACACACACACATACGTGGATTCACATCGCTTTCATTATCACACACTCCTTTTTCCTGAAAATGCACAGACATATATATATATATATACATATATACAATATATATATAATCACTGATCACTACGTTGATAACACTATCTTCGTGTATCGTTCCTTTCCATTCACATCAACCCCTTCTGTTGCCGCATCATGTGTGCGTTTGCGTATATATATATACAGAAGCATAAACATGGGAATTGAAAATCAGCGGACATGTGGCGTGTTTGCAGACACATTATAAACAAAGACAAATATTCTAGCCTCTTCGTGGCATTACATCAGCTGCTCCTTAATGTACACTATATATATATATATCCACCAGATTGTCCTTTAAACCTTGTATTTGTCTCTTGTTTAGCAAAGAACAAAAAAAAAAGAAAAGACTTCTTTCCCACCTTCTCGTTTTCTCTCTCTTCCTCCATCTATACAAAGCTCCAGAAGCGGACGTAGCCGTCCTGTGATGCGGTTACAACACACCGAGAAGCGCTTGTAACTCTCACACCTCGCGAAAGTCCCTCCCAGGCCTGTGGATAGCCCCCAAAAACCTCCCTTAGATTGCGCACATCCCAAAGGTACAAACTTTCGCCAACGCTTGCTGCCAAATGCAGATCATCAACGTGAAGCCCAGTCACATAATTCTTCAGTTTCAGCGTGTGTCTCAAGCTTGCCGTTGGCAAGTCGCCCATAGCGGGCTTTCCTGTAGGGCGAGGAGGAGCGCGGTAGTCCCAGGAAAGAATGGTGCCATCAAAGGATCCGGTGAAAAACTGGTTGGCGTCTCGAACTGTTACTGCCGGTAGTTTACATGAGTGTTCCTTAAAGGAAGTCACAATAGATCCAGAGAAGGCGTCCACAGCTGTTAGAGATCCATCGCTGCCTCCCACTAATACAGTAGGCTCTTCAGGAATGCAGTCCATTACTTGTGCGTTGGATGAGATATTCAGACGTTGTACCTCTTTCTTTTTAGAGCAAAGAATCAAGCTGTGGCTGAGTCCGCCAACGAGTAGCGGTGAAGCCGAGTCGCCATGCAAGTAGGTTAGACAATATACATCGGTACCCAGAGATACTGATGAACTCGGTGAAAGTGCCGCCCCGTCGGCGTCCCCTGTCTCAAAGGTCCATTCAACGGCATTACCGTCCTCACAGCCCGTAGCAAATTCATACTTCCCCTTAAAGCTTATGTCCCAGATGGCGCTCTCATGTGTGTGGGCCTGGATAAGGGAATTACCAAGCTCATCCAAAAAATATATATTGCCCATGGAAGAACCCACGGCAAAGCGTCCTTCAACACCAGCGGAGACCACACAAAGGAACTTATCCCCTGGAACACCAGTAGAGGCGGAACAAAGGGCAACAGTACCATTATTATGAAGTGGGCGCTCTCGAGTCGCAACCACCACCTCACGTGGAGCAATATCCACCACATCCACAGAGGAGTTTATGCGTACACTGCGCCTTTTCGCAGGAATCCCCAGGAGTCGTCCTGACGTAGTTAAGACACTTAGGTCAGGACTTTTTCGTGTACACCACGACCCTGCAGTTACAAGGCGATTACGTGATATGGACGCTGCCATCGAAAGTTCTGACCCTGACTCTGACAGGCAACTTTGAATCCTTGTGGCCTCTGCTCGCTTAAATAGAAATTTCGGAAAGTGTGGATGTGGCTCCATGCAGATAATAACGCGGGCATTGGGACTAATTCCCTCAAAGTTACGGCTTTCAACCTCCTTCAGGAGCTCCTCAAGAACGCGGCAAGTAGCAATGGACTTGTGCGCATTTACAAGAACAAACCACGCCCCCTCATACATGGCAGTCTTGAATTGCTTGGCAAACGCTTCTGGCCTAGGTCTTAGACGCAACTTTACTCCAAGATCGATTGTAACGATGGGCATATTCAGCGCAATGGCTACTAGTTCAATCTCAGCGATCGGGTTTACGTCATGGCAGACGCAAATAACACATCCACCAATAGGCACTACTTCCACAGCTCGCATGATGCGCCGCCGTACCGTTCCTTCTGAAGGTTGTTTTGAGTATGCGTAGAAGTAGTCATCTCTGAGTAGGGGTGTAGTTATTGTTTCAAACTCCGGTAGATCAGGAGCGTCACTTTTACTGCTGTATTCAGTTGTGTTCATGCTGTTGTTTGGAACAATTTCCATGTTATCCGGCGTGGAACCGCTAAAGGAAATAATCGAGGTGGTATCCACTTCCGCCTCATTCTTGGCTGCTGAACAAGTCCCAGTGTGATTAGAGTCCAAAAAAGATGTCATCTTTGGTGACTTTGATGGGGATGTTAGGAATTGAGTCTGTTGAAGCATCACTAGAGAAGCATCCTCGTTGGCCAGTTCAGTCAGCACCGCCTCGCCTAAGGGTTGTCGGGGGAGGCCGCTGATATCACTACTATCAGGGAATATACTATCTTCGATTTTCACCTGCTGCGCTGATTCGTTGACCCTCTCGTACTTTGTCGAGACTTTCCGGGCCAAATCCACAGAAGGCAGCACCTCCCGTAGCTCACCCCTGTCCGTGGCAGTCTGCCCCTCCACCTCCACGATGCGATAGCCAATACCTAATTCATTCGCAATGCCCTCCTCGGTCCCGTTCAGGTGCGACTCAACATGGCGCTCGGGTGAAAGAGCAATGCTGCGCAAAACTTCATTCGTCGCTGCCTCTATGGAATTTTGATGCTCACGCGACATATGACTGCTTCAAAAGGTGTGTGTGTGTATGAGAGAGAGAGAGAGAGAGATTTTTTTTGGTTTTTGGAAAGTGTGTACCTCCCGGCCCTACGCTGCTCGTAGCAGTCCGCTTCCCTCGGTCTCACTGCTGTGTGCGTATGAGTGTGTGCACCCCCCTTTGTTGCCTCCTCTAGCTCCAACTGTTGGAGTGGTGCACTGGTTTCAATCAATTGCTACGGCTTTGTTTTCCTATTTCCTCTAACCTGCGCGTTGTGGAAGGCTGTGCCCAGCAAAAGTAGCCGAAAAATGGAACGAAAGCGAAAGCACAAAACAAAAGCAAGAAATATTCCAACACAAAGACGATGAAAAACAAACACGCACACACGCATGAACTGATGAAAAAAAGGGGCGAAGGAATTCCTGCGCACCCACTCCCACCGTCACTCTGCATCGACACCTGCGCACGCACACACATAAGAAAAAAGAAAAACAAAAATATGAGAGGAGGAGGTATTCGCATGTATGCATATATCTGCAAGCACATGAATGTATCTAGCTGTTGTATCTAAAGTCTCTTCGAAAGTGAAAATAAGAAGCAGATCCACCTCCACTTATATAAACTGTCCATTGACGAACAAGAAAAAATACTTATTTCTTCAAAATCAGAGAAGTTGAAAGTAAAAATACAAACAACAATGGAAAAGGTCCAAAGTGGCAAGGTGCGCCATCACCTGGGCCGCCCCGCATCTAACGTAAGAAACACAACAAGTAAACCAAAATATAATAATGATAATAATGAGGTAGGAGAGTCGTAGAGCATACACCAGAAACAGCAGCAAACACCAATAGCAGCAGATGACCAACAGAAAGTGATGAAGAAATGGGTTAATATGCAACGCCTTCATCCCAAAATTCCCCTCTGCCCCGCACACGCCTCCCCCTCCACACACACATGCACCTCAAGCCCACTGCAGGCATACTCTCAATTCCCTTGTTACAGCTGCGTCATTGAACGGGTGTGAAGATAAAAAAGCAGCAAAAAGAAGGGGAAAAAAAAAGCAAATGGCAAACAGGAACCAAAGGACAAGAAATAAAAATCCCCCCAGACTCAGCAACGGCGAGAACGACTACGCGACTTCCCCTCAAAAGAAGGGCTTATGGGAGAAACCGACATACGCCATAGCGCGCGTTCAGCATTCGGTCGGAGAGGGACTTTTTCCATACGTCTCCGAGCAGCAATCCCAACAACTGCCTCGCATTTTTTTTCATCATCACTCCGCATGCACATCTCTTCCAGGGTCATGTTTTCATCCGGTGTAGTATGCGATTGTGTACGGCGGCATCGGCGTAAACTCGAGCGAGTAGCAACAGGTGCAGGAGAATTTGTGTTATGAGGAACAGTGGCATTAGTAGTTGCATCGGCCTTTCGTTGCCGACCATGTGCGTGCTGCATCAGTTTGCTTCGAACATCCCGTAAGAGACCTAACGCCCTACGGACTCCATCCGTGAGCTGCTCATTGTCCGGTGACACACTTTTTTCGGGGACCACGTACTGTTGCACCCCGGGACTCTCATCCGCTATGGGGAAGATAGTACGGGCGGTGCGCGGGGTTGGGCTACGTTGTTGTACTGGACTCGCGTAGCAACCAGTGCCCTCACGGGTATTTCCAGGAGGCGTGTCTGCCACTAACATATCTGTTCCTTGTGAAGGCGGGGAGTTTCGGTGACGCGCGGTGGGTCGACTTGTGGGCGGCGTACGCGAACGCGGTGGTTTTAACGAGTCCCGAAGACGACGTGTACTCTCACAACGAGCCACGTGAACAGCACGTGACATCAACATTTTTGCTTCTCCCTCTAGTTCTTGTATACGATGATCCAAGTCTGCATCCGTTACATCTGCACCCATGACAACATCATTGGGGCGTGGCTGCGGTGAGAGCGACGCGGCGGGAGAACTCGCACACATTGAGGAGTTTTCCTCCGCCTTCCGCCGCATTTCCGGTAGGTCATCTTTAATCATGTTATGCGCTACAGTAAGATCTGCCAATTCTCGCTGTGAATGCTGCAGTTGCTGCTTTAGTTGCTGTAGTGCTGCATGTTTATCGGTCACAGAGGGAGTGACGGGGCCAAGTGACACAATCATGGGAACACAGCGTGCGGTAATACGCTCCATGCAAACAGCCCACTCATATTGTAATCGAGATCGCCCGGATCGTTCTGATGAGAAAAGCAGTTCTAACGGTGTCACGCAGCGCTGTCTGGTCTCGTAAAGCTGGTATTCCCATCCCGCCAGCTCAGTATCCACTTCAGCGTCCCTCTCCTTCAATTCAGCCTCCATTCGGGCAATTTTGCCCTTTCTGGCCTCTACTTCCCCCTCCGCCTCGCGCTGCCGCTTTCGTTCATGTTCCTCAATCTCCTTGCTTTGCAGGCGCTGGCGTGTGAGTTCGTGAAGTTGGTTATATAATCGTCCTACCTGATCCACTGCTAGGGCATGGTCATGTGCAATGAGAAGACGCTGGGCATTTGCCATTGCATGCAATGAATCCGATACCTGGCCATCAAAGTGTGTCACGATGGATGACAGGGTGTTGCTGGTGTACATGAAAGCATCTCTAATTCCACGCTGATAAAATGCATCACACAATTCGCGAAAACCGTGAACCAGCTCTTTTGCACCCGAGTCGTATTGATGTGTAAAAAGTGGAGGCATATTAAGCACCATCACAGGATCGTTCTTGATCTTCATGGCACGTTGCGTAAATCGCAAGCTTGAGACGGTTTGCTCAAAGTTTTCATGAGAGGGATTGATACAGCAAAGAATAAACGTCATACCAGACCCACCAATGCAGCTGCGCAAAATGCGAGTGAGTTTTGCGTCACGGTAGGGCACATAGGGCCTTTTTTCCACAATGGCGTCCACCACATTGCCTAGGGTCAACAAACTTTTATTGATAAATCCACCCTCCCGCAGCGACAAGCCATCTGTATTCGCACGAGACGCAGACTCCGAACCGGCAAGATCCACCAGATTTATTGTGCTCACCTGCCTGTAGGCCCTGTGAATTTCAAAGGTAAGAATCATGTGTGAACGACTGCTGTGGTCATTGAGGTTTGTCACACCGTACTTGCGATTTCGTTCCGCGACATTCTGAAGTTTCACAAAGTCCTCCATTGTCTCAATGGGCAACGATTTTTTGTCAAAGTACACACCGCCATCGGGGGCGTCGTGCAGCCCAAGTTCTCCGCGTTGTGGCTCAAGAAGATCCTTCACTGACTCATTGTAAATTTCTGTGAAGTATATGACGATCTGTGTACCAGGATAGTTCATGCGAAGATCCAACAACAGCTTTGCCGTGCGGGGGACGATGCCTGGATCTATCTTGCTACCATTCATGCTGTATGTCTTACCACTGCCAGTCTGCCCATATGCCATCACAGTCACATTTTTCCCGTCGAACCCGGCGTGCACAAGAGCCTCAATGCCTTGAAATATTGTCTGGTTTGAGGTGCCGATGTGGTGCACTTTGTTGTACACATACCGTGTGTTAGGGCTGTGTGTGCTGTACAGTACCGTCTCCGCAGAGGACCAAACACCGTTGGACACATTGGGCCGAATACGCACGTGAACGTCTATACTCATTTTACAACTCTTCCTGTTGTGTAACTGTTGCCCTCTTTCTTCCTTCACCGCCTTTCGCCTTTCTCTTGTTGGCGTCTCTATGGGAGAGTTGTGCTGTGTGACTCGTTGCCCAGCTGCTGCCCACACACAGCAAAAAATAATATAAACAACTCAAGCAAAGAGGATGAAAAAGCAAGGGATAAGGCATTTAAAAAACAACTACTACTACACACCCACTAACCCACCACACGCACACACACGTCCCACCACCATCACTACCAGAAGCAAAAAAAAAAAGCAACAACAACAAAGGCATCAGCACATGTCGTCTTCACACAGCCAATACATACTCAGCAAGCGGGGGATAAGAACACAAATAAGTGCACCCACCAAAACGGAAAAATCAGCAAATAGGTTATTATATATATATATATAAGGTCGCCTGAGCGAACAGCAAAACATCAGGTCAAATAGGAGAAAAAGGTGTGCGTGTGCGAACGGGGGGGGGGAGTAACTCACCCTGCCTCACACCCCCCACCGCGTGTCTTTCAGTGTAGTGTGCGGGCCTCTGTTGTCATCCCTGTTACTACCGTTGCTTGTCCGCCATGGCGAAGCAAACCACATTCTTCTTGTCCTCCCTTCATGCTCATAATTAATGACTCAGTTGAATATTCAACTCATATATATATATATATATATATATATGTTCGTAGCTTGCCGCTGCCTCTTTTTTTTCTTTTTTACCTTGCACAGTGTTATGTTGGTTCTCTTATCCACACAGCAACACCTCCCTTCTCTTACGGTGATGATAAGAATGCCTATCCGCACATTTATGTTCGCATGGATGCTCATTTCCCTCACCACCCCATTCTCTCCCCCCTGTACGGCTGCGACCAGCTAGTAAGCGCCCCGCAGTGTAGGAAAGAAAAAATCAATTACACGCCCGCACACGCAGAAGCGCAACACTTCCTTAATATAACATTATCTTACTTCTTCCCCCTCGTCTCCTCTTCCCCCTCCCACGGCCTTCGCCGGCTCCAGCACGACAAGGCAACGTTGATTTGGTGTGAGGGAAAAAACACATAAAAACAAAAATAAGAGCGTCACAAGAATTGATGCATCGCACGAAGGGTAGTGAAAAAAAAAAAAAAACGGCAAAGGAAACGGGCAAGCGTGCACAAATACAAAAAAAAAAAAAAAGAGTGCACCCACATAGTAAGCACAGGGCTATGATATGCATGCATGCTGGTAGAGAAGTGTGTAGGAACCGGAGAAAAATGTGGACAGCGAGGGAGCTGCAATAAACAAATCTCCCTCATTGAGCATGTATTTTGTGTGTGTTTATGTTTGTGTGCGTGTGTATCTGGGGAGAGAGGGGTGAAGTTTCCTTGTTGTCTCTCTTATTTCAACCCACTTGTTGTTGTTGTTTTTTAACGTAGACGATCCAGGAGACATTGTTCGTTTTTTTTTTTTTTTTTTTTACAAAAGGGTGAAAGGGGAAAGGAAAAAGAGTAAAAATAGAAATAAAAAAAGACATCAACTCCCTTTTTTTTTTCAGTTTGCCTACACGGCAAATTCATCACTTATTTCATCTTTATTATTGTTAGGATAAATACTTCATTGTCCGTTTCAGATTCTTTTTTTTTTTGCCCGGACGGCGGTAATTGTGGCGGCGGCGGGTACGTATGCTTCTTTGTGTTTGTTTGTTGTGCGTGTGCGTGTGCGTGTGCGTGCGTCATGCGCACACATTCCAGTTACCACAATGTGCCTTCACCACATGTGTAAAAGCACACGGCACATACCTTCTTGATTATCCCCACTCACACGCACCTTGCCTCTCCCATGCAAGGGATGCACCCCTGCATGTCTCCTCTTCCTCATTATGTTCTGTTTGCAGAAAGAGACTGACACAGATATATGCGTATATCAAGCAGGGGCAAGGTAAAAACAACAACAACATCAGCAACTGCTCTGGTTCAATTACTTGCTCTCACACTGTCCTCTGCGCAGCACCGCTTGTTACTTTTGCAGATGTACCCGTTTTGTCTTTTTGTGTGTGTTTATTCCTCAGTTCCTCATTTGAATTACTAATCTCCTCAATGCTCGTCATTCTTTGATTACCTTTGTCGCCATTGTTGGAGATGTCTCAGTTGATGTTGTTGTTGTCGCTGTTGTTTTTTTTTTCTTTGTTGGAGGAACTTTACATTTATTTACTTTATTCCTTTCCCACCTTACCGCAGCGGCGGCGGTGGCGGGGGAGGCATCGGCTGGTACATTGGCAGTGCTGGCGACTGCATCGGCACCGGTGCCGATGGAATATTCGGTGCAGTAATGACCGGCACAACCTGAAGTTGAATGCTCGCCCCCGGTGGCAGTTGATACGTCTGATTGCCAATAATGACGCTCTGCATGTAGGGTGGTGGTGGTGGTGCTACTGGCTGCGAACTTGCTTGCTGCCACGCCGCCGGTGTCGACTGTGCAGGATCCCACATGACTGGAAATGGTGGTGGTGGTGGCGCCATCGAGCCGGGAACCGTCGTTTTTGGCACACCACGACCGCCGTCCTTTCGCCTGATTGCAAGCGGTCGTGCAGGACCTGCAGCCTTGTCACGGGCCGCCAATAGTGCAACAACCGCACGCTGCGAGGATGTGAAGTACACTCCGCGCGCGTCGCACACCACGCGCCTATTCCACGACAACACTTTAGACACCTCCTGCTCCTCCACCCGCACAAGAACACAGCCCGCCCTAGCCCCGGATTGGGAATCCACATAATGCGAGACATTGGAAGGATGAACTGGAACACCCATCAATGAAAAAACCCATGCCACAAACTCTTGATCCGTCTCGGCCGAGAAACCTCCAACAAAGATGGAAACGGCCCGTTGCAATGTGGCAGAGGTTGAGGGGAGTAGCTTACTTGCCCCCTCAGTTCCCGGATACAGGTGGTAAATAGGTTCTTTGGAAGGCGTTAAAAGCCTTGTTCTGCCTGCTTGATCACTATCACCACCAGTTACAGGTTTTGGACCTAAAGGAACAGATAAACTGCTTCTCACTGACGAGGCGTTACTACACGACGGCAAAGACGTTGCCCCCGAAGGTGTGCCTAACGGCACTAAATCATACGGCGATGGGGGGCACGGCACCACATGTTCCTGTTGCAGTGAGGTACTTGCGTTACTACGTGTTCCATGGTGGCCTGCATTACCGTAAGCCCGCTCTATAATGACTGGGTGCGTCGGCCCTCGCGCACGCCCTTCTGTAACATCCAGAATGGATTTGGAAGCAATAAGCTCCGCCATACGTTCTGCTGAAGGCGCCACATAAACACCCTTTTCTGCGCAAAAAAGACGCTGATTCATGGCTAATAGTAACTCCACCTCTTCTTCACTAGACACAAACACCGAAGCGCATCCAGTTGGCGATCCACTCCTTCCTCCTTTTGCTTTTCGATGCACAAGAATTGAACTAGACGGCAGTCGCACCCCGCATGCAACCTCAAAAATCCAGCCAATCATATGTCTACCTACATGAACCACCTCAAAGCGCAATCCTCCAATAAACATTTTGGTACCATGATGATGACTTGAGGAGATACCAGGCTCAGCCACCTGTTCATCCGTCAGACCCCGCCTGGGAGGGTGCGTCTTAAAGTACTCCGGTGTTGGGTACGGGTAGAACTCTGTGTCAAGTAATACCATGTTATCTATTCCCTGCATCAGCATTCCCAAGTATGCCTCATCGTCGGCATTTAAACATGACTCCTGTTCGTCACCCGCCCCAGCAGCAGAATTCCAAGACCCTTCTTCCCTGTCTTGTGCGATACCTTTCTTCCTCCGCCCAGCGTCCTCCAGTTGGGACTTGCCCTCTCGCGCCTCAAACTCCAGCACGGGGCCCGATTCAAAAAATTGCTTCATTCGGCTCTCAAAAGCGCGTGTGGCGCACGACTCGGAGCTCGCCAAGCTACCCCCGCTGGAGGAGTAGTCCTCCGAGTCCACAGAGGAGTGTGCGCAGCTCCCGGTGTCCCGAAATAACATCGCTGCACAGAGAAGGGAAATAAAAGAAAAAAATAATAAAACAAAACTACGAAGTCTGCACCCAACTCTTCCTTTCTGCCAAAGGCAAAAGTAATATAATCGATGTGTACGCACACTTCTGTACTACCCCTCTTTTCCCTTCCTAACTGATTTTGCAGAGATGAATACCTTCTGTGAAAGTTAAAATTCTCAACAGCACCTGCGTGGCCCCCTAATGCACTCCTACAAAAGAAGAAAACGGGCAATGCAAAATAAAAACAAAAAAGATGAACAGGGAAGGGACAACGTACACGGCACAGCCGATAAGTGTGGATGTCTTTGTATGTATCAGGTGCCCGGTTCCTTCCGCGGTACTGCTGTCACCGCCCCTTCTCTAGTGTTCTCTCCGTGCAAGTCCAGTAGCGCCACAGCAAGTAGCTCCTGAGACCAACCACAAACTACACAATAAAAAAAAAAGCATTAATGTTTGTTTTTCCTGTTCACCGCTATGCAAGAGAAAACAAAAACAAAAAGCATACAAAAAAGAAGTTAATGTATCGGATTTGCCACTCCGTCAATTTACTTAACCCACGGTCTTAGACGCATCTCTGCGGCATTCACCACGCCCAAGACATTGTCGCAGAATTCCTTAAACTCTGGGTTATTCGCCATGGCTGCCTCCAACGCATCAATCCGTGAACGGCTTGAGTCAATGACTCGCAGCAGCCGTTGCAGCTCACTGCTCCGCAGCTTGTTTCGAATGTTTGTATTGTGCGCCAACTCCGACAGGTGTGCCTCGCCAAGAACTACTAGCTCACCATCCGCGTCTCTCTCACCCTCAATGAAACTCACTTCACTCTCACGTTCTCGCTTTGAGTGCGCCTCGTGGCACGCCACAGATGTGTTTTGCTTGTCGCTGCTATGAGTCTGCAGTTCCTTCGACTCCTCCTCCTTCGCAGATGTCCCTAATTCTTTCTCTCTCGCATTTTCCACCGTCGATGGTAGTAACTTCTCAGAGTGTTGAGGCGGTTCTGAGTCTCGATGGGCCTTGTAGCACGCGGAGCAGCAGTAGGCGACACCACAGAGTCGACAGCGGTAACGAGATGACTCCTTCTCGCACACAGCACAGCGAGCCATGGCTCACACACTCCTAAACCCGATACATGTGAGGTCAAACGGAAAAAAAAGACAACAAAGTACCCGTCCAAGCTTCAATTTAACCTAAATATACGCATATGAAAAAAAAAGTTATTTAATTGGTATCTCCACGCTTTCCGCAAAAAACATCAACGACTTCATTCGAGTAGCCGATAGCTACTCCGAAGCAGTCTCTCACCACTCATGCTCACCACAACACGGACAAAATGGAAGATGGAAGTATTGCAGACGTCTTTTAACCCACCCCCCATGCAGGCTCCAAGTGCTTTACGCCATGCCCCCTCAGACTCCGTCCACGGAATTGCCTTCCGACAGCCGATATTCCCGCACATCGTGCACCCGCGGCTCACCCAAAACACTGTCAACGGCATTCGCCATCGTCGCCACCAAAGCGCCAGACTGCGTGGTTCCCTCACACACCACGTGCATGCTTATCGCGCTCTCAACGAAA
>NW_021705900.1:0-25524 GCF_003719475.1 Trypanosoma rangeli
GTGTGTGGTGTGTGTATATATATATATATATATATATATATATATAATGATAACCATAGCCATACGAATATTATCATTAACGATCATAAAAGAGCAACAAAGACCCAAACAGACAAGCACACGCACACGCACAAATCAAACGAACATAATAACAATAAAGCACCCCTCATACACCCTCCAATATGAAAAAGCGCCTTATGTTTCTCATTTGTCAGGTCTCTCATATGGAAGATCATTCTCTCCTCTAGCATCGGTCATCTAGAACTAAATCCAAATTACAGCTCCCTCACAAAGGCTCCCACGCCAGCATGCTTTGACGCACGCGCCAACGATCCTCTTTTCGACCCTGTTGTGTAAGAAACTTGTCCTTTTCCCACATCTCCCGCATTTGTTGCCCGCGACGAACAGGATCTGACCGATGTCGCAGCGTAGAACCGTCTGGTCCCAAAACAGCGCATAAAGGCGCGCCCAATCCGCCACGGTACTTGTAACGAATATCACCTGTAAAGCTGTAAATTGTGTTTGCCCTTCGCTGACTTAGTAAGACGCGACTAGGGCGTAGCGGCATCTCTGGTGTGGACAGAGGGTGCTGTGGACGACCCTCGTAACACATGGCTAAGTTCCTGCCGCCCTCCTCATGGGAACCAAACTCTGTGTAATCCTCTTCACAATGCTCGTCTTCCTCATCGTCAAGATGTTCGCCCCAAGGCTCGGATAACTCCTCACCGCCGTATTTATTCAAGTATAGGGCCCTCAGTTCCTTTTCATACCGCCCCATATGGCGCCCTAATCGTGCCTGTGGGGTCAGATACGCTGAAGCCAAAGGATGCAGACCACCGCCCCTGATGCCGCCTATCGTGCTAACGCCTCTTGGAATCATAATAGACTCCTTCGCTGAAAGTGGCTTGTTACCTCCCACAGGAAAAGATTGGTTGGGGTCCACACGACGCATATTATGACGATCCCTCCTCATTGACTGTGTACGGCCCTCCACCACAACGCTTCCACCACTGGGGCACGACAGTGGATAGCAGTGTTCTCGATTGGCCCAAGTCGCCGCAACCCGCCCATGTCCAGGGTGCCTCCCAGTTCCTGTTGAGTTCATCGGCGTTGTGCGGCCCCCACGAACAGAGTGGGAGGACAAACCAGGCCACTGCTTTTGTGAGGTGGAGGTCTGTTGCGAACTTCCTTCGTCGCTCTCCACCTCCATGAGTTCATTTTCATAGGGAGCCATGGTCACATCGTTAGCTGCATGTGGTGGGGAAGCGGATGACGGACGGAATCTTTTATTTCTCTGAACAGAAGAGGAGGATTGTTGTCGCTGCCGCTGCCGTTGTTGCTGATACTGATGTTCGGCCTCACTACAACGGGCCTCTCGCACTTGTTGCAATGTTAGAGCAATGTCGTCTGCGGAGGGATTGTGATATCCCAGTGAGAGCAGCACCCGTCGCACCTCGTCCACTTCAACAGCATCCACATCAGTCATTCTGCAACAAAAGACTTCACGGAGGGGAGGAGGATTGTCGTCGCTCGTACTACTAGCGTCTGCGGTGACGCCTTGGTTCTATTCCCGCCCTCAATCCTGCAGCCAGGCTCTCTCCGTATCGCCGAAATATGGGCGAAACAGAAGACAAAAAAAGGAAAAGATGCGTAAGGCAACTGCTTCTACCAGACAGACCGACGAACCCTACTCCTCACTGGATACGGTGGGTCACGGGCAACTAAAGAGGAAATTCTATGCTGGTGGTGTGGGGAAGAGGAAAAAAATAAAAATAAAAAGATGCACAGAACTCTCAGAGAAAGGAAGCAGCGAAGAAAAAAAAACACGCCCTAATGCTCAAGCAGACGCACAGAAAAGGAATGGAAAACCAGGAGGCACTAAAAAGGCATAAAGGTAAAGAGTCGCATGGGCGCCAAAAGAAAAAAAAGCAAAAGGGCAAAAATGCGGTGTTCCGGGAGTAGAAGGAGAAAGGCGACACCAGAATCACTCTTGAACTAATTAACCCTCACAGTAATAAGCATGCATGCGTATATGTACATCTTACACATTCTGAGGCTCGCCTTTTTATTATTATTATTATTTTGTTTCCTCCTTTCGTAATTATTTATTTGTCTCGTTTTGAGTGTTTCCTCACATTTGTTTCGCTCGTCAGTGTGTTCTCTTTGACTTCGTTTTCACCTTCCCCCTCCCCCCATCCACCCGTCGTTTGCGTTTTCTCTGATATCCAAGCAATAAAGGTGGACGTGACAAAACCAGACAATTTTGAGGCAGCGGTGACGGGGAGGAGAAAAACACGGCTGTACACAACTTAACTGTGCGCGTTTGCGTGCGTGTCAACTCCTGTCATTTCCTTTAGGATGTCACTATGAGGTACCATCAATAATGTTTCTCCTCCTCTTTATTAACGAGTCTTAACACGCGTTTAATGTTAATATTAGTGTTATTACTTTCTCTGGTGGTGGTTCCCTCCTGTTGTCCTCAGTGCTGTTTTGTTACTCCTCTCTTCGGCAATGACAACTGTGTCTCCTACAGAACCTGACACCTTCCGCCCTCATTCTTGTCTTTTGTTTTTCTTTGTTTCCACTCCCTCCTTCACTCACTCCGTAGGCTTCTGCCTACCTCCTTGCAGTGCGTGCATGCGTCCGAGTACAGCAGGAGGAAAAAAGAAAGTGGAATGGTGGAGAGGAGGGGACGTCAGCACACGGAAGTCCGTTCTTGTGAGACGACTCCTTAACTTTTCATTTTCACACTTTATCCGCTTCCTCTCGATGGCCTGCAAAAAAGATGAAATTTCCGTCCGGTCACTTGTGTTGTTTACTGCGCCTCTGTTTAATTCACTCTCGCTCTCGCCCCACTCATACTGCATTGCAACACGCTCACACAACACGATTGCGTTACTTCTCCAACAGCACCGTGTGACTGCCAGCAATTGGAGTCCTTTTTTGTTATGCTGTGCGTTTTCTGCTTCTTATTCGCCATCTCCTCCACCCCCTTTGCTTCCTCGTTATCCGGCGCCTCAGTTATTGCCCGCCCACGTCACAAAAAAAAAAAAACATAAACCGGGGCTTCACACGAGGCCTTCGCCGCATGCACGGAGGAGAAAGCAGTCAAGTGGAAGGCTGCCCACCACCTCCCATCCCCTTCTACCGTTCCTTGTTGTTGTTGTTTTGGCCTTCTTGATATTTCGCCTCTTTTCGTGTTTTTGATTTTCATGCTTATGGACCTCACCGTTTAATTCCTCTTTTTTCCCCTCTCCTTTTTATTTGCATGCTTTCTTTGCACACTGCGTCCACCCACGATTTGCGCTCCGCCTTCTGGGCAGTCGCCGGGCCGCGTTTGCATGCAAGCAGATGAGCCGAAAGGTACTCCTCTCCTCCTTCGTTTGTTTATCTTTTTGGCGTGTTTGTTTATTTTCTTCATTAAGAGGGCGGCGGGTGGTGGGTCAAGTTCATTCATATGTATATATTTTTTATTATTATTTTCTGTTCGCCTATTTGACTCCTCGTGTTCGTTAAGACGGCAAAGCAAAACGGCATGCGGAAAAAATTCATTTTTTCTTCTTTCTTATTCTTACTTTTTTTTTGGCCGTACTTTTTTAATTTATTTTTTGTTTTTTTTTATTTTTGCATATATTTTTTTGGGTTTTTTCTTCTTTTCGTTGAGGCGGCGTTGGACATATTTTTTTTTAGTTGTTTAAAAAAAAAAAAAAAAAGAAACACCACCGCGATTCCCGCCGCCTCGGCGATGTCAGACTTCCCCTTGTCGCTTCATCTCCATGGAGATAAATAACATATTTTCCCCTCGCTCTATCTGCTTAGACGTGTTAGTCTGTCCTACCGCTTCCTCTGTGTGTGTGTGTGTGCGTGTGTGTGAGAGAGAGTTACTCGCCAAGGTATGCGGCAAAGTCCACCGGCAACTCGTCAATCTGCGTGTGGTAGTGCGACTCAATCTCGCGTAGTACCTCCACGTCCTTTTGCGTCACAAAGTTGATCGCCACGCCCTTGCGACCGTACCTGCCACCACGACCAATACGGTGCAGGTAGTTCTCCTTGTTGGTCGGCAGATCAAAGTTGATGACGATATTCACGTGGTGCACATCAATACCGCGGGCCACGAGGTCCGTTGTCACTAACACGCGGGAGCTCCCGTTGCGGAAGGTGCTCATGACCCTTTCGCGGTCCTGTTTAGGCATCTCAGAGTGCATGCAACTGACGGTGTGGTTGTTCTGGTTGAGCTGCTGTGCGAGCCAGTCCACCTTACGACGGGTATTGGCAAATATCACACTCTGCGCAATGCTCACAGTCTCGTAGAGATCCATGAGTGTGTCAAGCTTGTGCTCCTCTTCCACCGCAATAAAGTACTGTTTGATGCCCTCAAGGGTCAGGCTCTCGCGCTTCACAAGAATACGCGTTGGCTCGCGCATGAACTTCTTCGTCAACTCCAGCACATCATCCGGCATCGTGGCGGAAAAGAGAGCAACCTGAATCTCCTTCGGCAAATAGCGGAAGATGTCATAAATTTGTTCAGCAAAGCCCTGAGAAAGCATCTCATCAGCCTCGTCAAGGACAAGGACACGAAGGTACTCTGTGCGCATCGCACCACGCTTTGTCACATCCACTACACGTCCGGGCGTTCCAACGGCCACAATGCTGCCGGCCTGGAGTTTGCGGTAGTCGTCCTGCACTCGTGTTCCACCAACAAACGTCGCACAAAACGCCTGGTTCCCCTCCGCAAGGAATTCGCCAATGCGGGTGATAACCTCCGCCGTCTGCAAAGCCAATTCTCGTGTAGGGGAAAGCACAAGCCCCTGAAGAACATTGTGGCGAAAGTCAAGGCGCTGTAAGAGACCAATGGAGAACGCGCCCGTCTTTCCAGTTCCGGACTGCGCCTGCGCAATGATGTCGCCGCCACGCGTGAACGGAACAATGGCACGCTGCTGGATGCTGCTGGGCTTTTCAAAGCCATGGGAGTAAATGCCACGGAGGAGATTCTGGTGCAGCGGCATGTCGTCAAATGACGGGATCGGACGAATTCCGGGCTGGTCATCCAAGAAGGAGTCCTGGTCCTGTGGCTCGACCTTGCCTTGCTGGGCCATTGTTCCCTTAAAAAAAAAAACTGGTTGGTTCGCTGAAAAAAAACTGCCGTGACGGAGACGAGGAGAAGAAAAAAGAGAGCGAAAAAAAAAAGATGAGATAACCAAAGACATCGTTGTATGCGGAGGACGAGGAAGAAGACAGAAAAAGGAAAAGGAAAGGGAAACACACAGAATCAGTGCTGGATCCACTTCCTCTCTCGCCTCATTGCGCCCTAGACGCACAAAGACGAGAAGACCTTTGGCGCATCGTGTCCTCCGCCTCCTCCTCGTCGAACGGTTCCCCGCGCGGCAGCACCCAACAACCTAAGCAACAGCAGCAAGAACGGGTTGCAGCGGGCGAGAGAAGCGCCAAAGCAGAGCAGCTACACGTTTTTCCCACCTTCGTGTCCGTGGGGCACAAATACACCTGGCGGGAGGGAATCTTCACCGCCAAGGCGGAATTCGTGCCACCATCGCGCCGCAGATCGCACAGGCGAACAAACGGCCCAACAACCGAATAATCCTCAACGGAGATTAGTTCCGGCAACTCGCTTGGGCCTCCCACTTGGCAGTGCGATTCAAACCTATTTCCGTGACCAATGCGCTGCACGTTTGTAATACGCGAAAAGGATTTGAAGTGGTTGTATGGGCCAATGGACATGGGCAAAGCAGAAGATGCAGCTGTGGCCACGGTGGCCACGTCCTTCCCGCTCCGCTCACCATTAATGATGCAGGCGTGCTCCTCTACAATACAGTAGACACCAAAGTGGATCGGTCCACGTTGAGCAATGATCACCGCAAATGGGTGCACAACACATCCGATAGAGAAATGTACAGGGTGAGGCCCCTCCACCACCGCTAGTGGACTGATGTAGTTGTCTAGAAGTCCCCCCCTCGCTACGGCGGCCATGGCACTCTGTATTGCTCTCGAAGAGAGTATGAAAGGGAGCAAGTACGGAGGTGGCGTCAATGGGGACACGGCGCGCCCGCCCCTCACGCACCGTTGAGGCAAACAAAAAAGCACACGGACGCGCGCACGCACACGCACACACACAGAAGAATGGAAAAGAAAACAAGACGATACAAAAAGGGAGGTAGAATCAAAAAAATACTAAATCGCAAAGAGGCAAAGTGCGCAAGAACAGAGAATCAGGCGGCATAGATATCCAACACGCAATTTCATTCACATCAAATGTAAGTGCGTGTGCGATTCTTTGGAGAGAAAACAGCAGCCAGTAGGCAAAAATAAATATAAAAATAAAAACGTAAGTGCAAAGGTAAAAAAAAAAGGCTGCCAGTTCATCCCCTACATATGAAGAGAAATAAAGATGAGCCTGCGCCTGAAATAAGGTCCAGGCTCCCTTTTTTTCTGCAGACTGTGAGTGCACCAATAGGAGAATAGAGTCTGTTTCCGTGCGCGTTCAACGCCCCCAATGAAGCGTGAATTCCTCCCACACATCAACAACAAAAAAATAATAATAATAATTCAAAAGGCCAATGAATTTGATTACCGGGCTCTCCCTTCTGAAACGCGCAACGCGGCAACCTGTGCCCCTTCCACACCCACCCAATCGCCGGGCTCCCTTCCGCGTGGAAAGTGCCGGTAAGTGAGAGAAATGTAAATTAGAACAACAATACAAAAACGGATATACACCTCTATTCAAGAGCATGCGCTCTCACAGACCCGCCTCCTTTGCTTCCGCTCCTGCCACGCCAAAACCTTTAATCGTCCGCTCTCAGGCAACACTACCCAACGTCGCATCTTCGGCAGCAGCCACCCACGGGGCCCGCAGCAAGGCGTGTGCGCCTCGGCGCTCTTCCGGGTTCCATTGCAGGCACCTCCTTAAGAAATCTTCAAACGCAGTCCCCTCCTCCTTCCCCAGCCGCTGCTGAATTTGTTTCCGCAGCCTCATCCAGGCCGGAGTTACCCCACGGCAGCAACATTGGACCGTCGAAACGTGTCGCTCAGCGGTGCCTCCATTTAACGAGACATCTACGGACTTGGCCTTGTGTGCTACTTCCGAGAACTGCTCGGAAGCATCACCGCCAGAGCAAGCACACGAAAAAAATGATTTCATTTCATTGCTATCATTACAATACAGCAGCATTTGCTCAGATTTACTAAGGAAGATAAACCGACCATGAGAATCAAAAAAATCTCGCACATATTCACCCAAAGGTGTAGCAAGAATATAGCGCGGCGCAGGGGGCCCAAGAAGAAATATCATGCTACGCAAGTGGTACACGTCAATGTTCTTTTCACGAGCATCGAAGTGACCAGCACGACACCAAAAATCCTCGTCACCACGCTCATTATCATGCTCCACAGAAGCGGAGCCCGCTTCATTAGTTCCTTGAAATTCATCAGCAATGGAAGGATTCTGCTCTTGTTCTTTTGGTGTCCTTGCCTGCTGCTGCTGCTCCTCCCGTTCTGAGGCCTCCATAAAATCCCGAACACAATCAAAAAGAAGACGACCAAAGACAAGCTCAAAAGCAATGCAGGCCACAGACCAAATATCCAAAGTTGCATTATAGTCCTTCCCCAATATGATCTCTGGAGAGCGGTATTCTCGTGACTGAAGCGACACACCACGCTTATAGCATTGTCGTGATAAAAGATCCCGCTCCAAGTCATCCACAAGGCTCGTTGTGCACACGGATGAGGAGGGCAAGCGTAGGGAGAACGCAAAATGACGCGATAGTTCGAAACTCGAGCTGCCTCCTTTGGCTCCAGACGAATCAATTCCTGACATGCTGAGGGAAGAACAACTGTCACCGATGGGTAGACTGTTAGTGTTGGCGTTGGGCACAGCCTCATCTTCCACTGTTTCCCTAAATTTCCTGCAGCTGGTTGACCCATCCTTGAGGATGGCGCCATGGCCCTGACTCGAACAGGGAGGCAGCATCATGGCGTGGTCAAAGTCAACCAGTTGTATCGCGTACGGGGAGTTCGCTCTTGCCCAAGACGGACCCGCTCCCTTAAACATCTCACAAGCGGTGTTGCAGGTACTTCGACTGCGCCCCGTGCGAGGGGTCCCAACGATATTTAAAAATGGCTGCGGTGACACGACGGGGCTCCCGCCTGCTCCAGTTCGTGAGGAACAAGTCGTGGACTCGCGATCGCGCGACGCTGGCAACTTTGGCCCGGTCGACACAGAATCACCAACGTGTTCTGTAAAGAAGGTTTTTAGGCCGCTTCTCGCGTCCGCTTCGCAGTCCACAAAAAAAATATTTGCAGGCTTAATGTCTGTGTGAAGAATATGCATCGTTGCAAGTAATGCAAGGCTCTCCAACACTGAGCGAATAATACTACTGGCGGCACTTACCAGTGCCCCCCCAGGCCCGCACTCACTTATGACGGTGTCCAGAGAAGCCTTCATCACATCCATAACAATGCAGTGATGCACACCAAATGTACCTTGGTGAGTAAATCGGTCCCGCATAGAGGACAGATGGCCTGCTGCAAATGCTCGGGTCTTCTCCTCACTGTTACTTTGAAAGCCGCTTTCAAAGTAACAGCCGCAGCCAAAGAAGATGGCAGGCAAACCATCCCCGGTCGATGCTGCTGACAAGGAGTTCACGGTGGAGATCTTACGTGATTCCACACCGTGGCAAGGAATGGAAACATGCCGTTGTAGCCGCACTGCATTTTTAAATTCCCTAATGTACGTCAACATCAACGCCTCACGTTGGGCACGTTCCTCATACATCGAACCGCAACGGAACACCTTAATGGCAACCAAGAATGGTTGATCCAAGGTTGAAAAATGCTTGTGCGTGTGATGTTCGTCAAGTTCACAGATGAGCTGACTGCGGGAAACAGTGCACTGATATAGGTCCACTGCAAGCCACACACAACTACTGCGACCGCGGCCCAACTGACAGACCAATGCAAATCGATTTTGGAGAACGTCACCCGGAACACAGGCGAGGTAGCCCTCTTCCCCAAAGTGTTTTGTGTCCCCGACATCATCTCCCTCGTCTTCATCCTCTTCCACTTCGAAGCACTCCTCGTCGTTCTTGTGAGAATTATCCCGTGCAGAAGAATACTCAAAATGAAAAGTTCTGCCGGAATGCTTGGGGCGTGCTGTCTCCTTTATCATAGGCATAGCATCCCCCTCATCGCTGCCGTCCTCGTCGTCCAGAGACTCGTTACTATCGCACCAAACCAGTCGCCGGCGACATCCCATGTACCCATTGCTGGCAGCAACAACAGCAGCCTGTGTCTCCCATTGACGCACAATAGCAGTAAGGCCGCTGATGTGAGGAATGGGGACTGACTCGCCATTGTTGTTGTCGTAGATGGAGTGCGTGGGCCTGATCTCATCCTCGCCAGAGAGCAGAGAAGTTGACGTTGGCACTCTGTGGTCGTTAGCTGCACGCCTTGTCGACCGCCCACCCCCACTGTCGGGGGTGACAGCCTCAGTACTGCCACATACGCTGCGTGCAAGTAACAAAGACGCCCTTTTTCCTCCGCCGCCGTAAACATATGCCCTTTCCCGCTCCCGTACCGATCGAATTTGTTCCATCGCTGGCCCCAGCGCACACGCGGCACCCAAGCTGCCAGTTGTGCTCTCGTCAGCTGTGCGCCACACCTCGAGCCAATAATTCGTGTTAGGCAGTGGCAGGCCCTGAGTCTGCGCTGGCATCACCCCGAGTCCTCCTCCCCTCTCACCACGCAGAGACACCAACACGCTGTTCCCTACGAAAGCCTCTGCTTGAGTGGCGCAGCAAGCGGCAAGAGAAAGAGAAAAACAGAAATAATATGAAGATAAAGTATTCTTTTAAGCCAGCAAATATTTGGGTTCAATGTATGTCCTCTCACCTCACAGACGCAGTTCCAAAGGAAGGAGCGCAGTTTCACTAACAATAAACAAAACGGGGTAAAAGATGAATATGGGGATAAACACGCAAATTATATGCATATGCCTGAGGGGAAGTAAGCTGAAGAAGCAAGCTGCACACATCAATAACGTCGCTCTCCAGTCATTCATGCGTCATCTCCGGTCCGCCTTCAACCCGCCTATCCTTATCCTCTTGTTATCCTAAAAGCGGCATGCCCCATTGCATGCACAATGAGTCTGCAGGGTTTTATATGCGGGGTGAGGTCCCATGGGCATACACTATATATTTGACAGGTCGTGTCCTAGTGAGCATATTCACAGTTCCGCGCACTAACTCCAAGCTTCCATGGCGCTTAATCTGCAGCCACTTTAGCGCTGTGGAACTAAGTCAATGCGCTTGTAGTTTCCTCCCTTCATGAACTTGAATCACACACGGCACATACGTGTATTCACAGGGTCCAAGTCACCGTACTCCCCATGGAAGAGATCCGTACAGGCAGGGGTTTCAGTTACACCATCATAAATAACGTACTTATTCGTGTGATCATCGCCAGCAACTCGCACAAGATTGATATTGGGTGTAATCTGGTGTTGAGACACGTCACCAAGCGCATGGACGCGAGGCGAGAATCGCACTTCGTCGTCAACGTCCTGCCAGCTGACAACAGGAGTATGTTGAAGGAATACTATGCAGACGTCGCCCCTGTCTACATCTGTGGCGGTGGCAGAGACAACGTCACCAACCTCCTCCGCGTTGGAGGACTCACTCGTCTCCACCTCAGGAAAGGAGAGGACTTTGACACCGTTGCTCATATCCATGCACCCGCCCACACGCTGCTCCTCCATCTGTTGCAGTTGGTGCGATGCGCCACAATGGAGTCCGTCTCCACTGCAGAGAATATATGGGCGTCCGGAAACGCTTCCGCCCACATATTCACGCTGCCCCACACTTGCCGTGTAGGAACAACAATGGTTTTTACTACACGCTCTTCGTCATTTGAGCTTTTGTAAAGTCGCGCTAAATGTCTTTGGGTCGGTTGCGATAGGATTGTAAAGAACCGTGTGGGCACCGTCCCGCTCAACTAATCGGCGTGTCTTTTCCAATGCGCCCCGCTCATCCCCAGCGGCATGGCTTTGGCGCGTGTGTGAGTGCAAAGAGAAATTCGGGGCAAAAGTGAACCTACCACTATCGCTGATGTTGATGTGGCGTTGTTTGGCCGCCGCCTTTCGCCACCGGTGGCGCAGCGCGCCTTCCTCCCATACCGCAGCGTCTTTTCCGAGGCGTTGCTGCCACTCCTCCCGCGCAGCCGCCTCATCCGTGTCGCTTGTGAAGGTTGACATTTTCCCTTTCGTCTCGACCATGTATGTAGTCCGTTACAAACACCATTTGTGTTATCTAGCTTGCTGCCGTCGTCCTTCATGAAATGCACCCCCTTGATGATCTTCATCGCGCTTTGGCACTCCTCGGTGAGGTGCAGCTGCGGGGGGAAGGCTGGGAGGGATCACTCTGCTTCTCAATGAAGTAAGGGTGACTGTACACGTCGGTGGGTCATTTGCCGCGAAACAGCACCGCCAGCGCGGCGAGCCCCTGTGGTAAAGTCAAAAATCCACGAACGATAAATATGTTTGGGTTATGCACGTCAGTGATGAGAGTGAAGTTCCTTCGCAGTTGGTCCTGCATCATGTACGCGGCCGTGGGCATCATATTCCCCCCTCCCCACCACCCACGCGATAGTCAAAGCCCTCGTCACGCCATCAAAACCAACCTCCCCCCGCCGGACCAACAGAAGCCACAACACGGCGTGTGTGCAACAAAAACTGAGCACGCGCACATGCACCGACAGCGATGATTTCTAGCCACGGTACTCTACATAAAAAAAAAAAAAGACACGAAGGAAAAGAAAGAACGCGTGTTTCACATGTATTCCACTTTCTCACCTCCAGCATAATGCCCCATTTAGAGGAAAAAAAAAAAGTACTACAACCTTCCGCATTAGTTCCCCCTTCCCCACCCCTCCCAAACTTATATATTCGTTTTTATAATTGCATGTCTATGGTGTTTCTTATTATTTTTATGTGTCATTGCCGTTTTGAAAAACTGCAAGTCAGCATATATGCGGAAGGTTTAACGTGACGGAGAGGCCACAACCTCATATAGTGCCACCAGAAACACCCACATGGAGTACACCTCACTGGTGTATCCCTTGACGTACACGCCAATCGCAAAGCTAACTGCATTTGTGCCCACCTCATGCACTGCAGTCTCGAACACCTGTTGCAGGATACATTGATAGGCTGTGTCATGGGGTTGATAGGCGGCATTCACGGGGCTTCCCATAATGCAAAGATGGGGCCTTCCTACCTTCACTCTCGTGTCGCCATCGGCAACACGACCCCGCTCCTCCCCTTCTCGTTGGCGGCGTCGCAAACGATCCTTGAAGAGGTCTTCCCTAAAGTACTCATTCAGCATATCTCTAGCTCGCATTGTCACAGCCTCGTGCCGCACACTGGCATGCCGGCAGAGTTCATCCTCGGCATCCCTCAGAAACACCTGGAGGATTGGAGCAACACCGTGGTGAAAGGCAAGATGTCGGTTGTTGCGCCACCCAACCAGCGCACGACGGACGGCCTTGCGCAACTGCTGCTCAATCTCCCGCTCCTTCCGAGGCTCAGGTATTGAAAAGGGCAGTGTCTCCCGCTGCAAGGGGGCAATAAAGGGCAAACAGGCCCTCACATTCTCGTCCTCGTGATCAAAGCATGGCAGCCAAAAATGCCGGTCGTTTAGGTCCCACTCCATCCGGTGTGGGGCCCCACTCAGCTGCACATTCGCCCACAGCTGATTGTGCGACGCCACCATGTGTACGTCACGAAAAAATGTGAGGTGAGGGTTGTGGACCGGGCACACCCAGCCTGTGCGTGGGTCAATCAGGCGAAGCTCACCAGCAAAGGAATGCAGAACCACCACCACGTGATGATGAGTGACACCTCTCCCTGTCACCACGTAGGTCACCTCCCCTGGCGCAAGAAAACGCAAAAAATGCGCCAGCAAGAGGGAAAGCTCCTCGTAATCACCTTCTCGTACGCGAAGAAACTCTGCGTTTGTGCTCCACACATCATTATCACCCCATGTAAGCGGGTCCGTCTGAAAAGGCAACAATGACACAAATCGAATAGCCTCTTCAACTGTTGTTACGCTTAGTGGCGGTGGACCCCCATTCGCAAGAAGGTAACGACACACTAGAGTGAAGTCCCCTGTTGTGCAAAATACAAATGGCTCAATTTCCCGCATGTGAGCAACAGGATTCACTGAGGAGAGACGCTTTATTGCTATCAAAGCATCACGTCTCCACTTCATTGCAATCCCATGTAAATACTGCAGCTGTGCTGAAACATTCAACTGTTTTAGAAGCCGTGAAATGGTGGCGTGGTCAAGTTCCCTGCGTGTGGTGCGGCCAAGTGGCGGCCACAGCGCAACGTACAATTGAACCGACGGGGGTGAGTGAATCGCTGCGTCATAATGCAACCTTGTGGGATTCATGGCGGCGCCAGTGTCGCGTCCATCTGGAGAGTACCCCAGCACCCACCGCGGAGTGGAAAGGGAGAACTGTCCCTCGACACGGGCCTGATCAGCCTCGTAGAGGGTAAAAAATGGCAGACGCAGTATCCCCAGTAGGCGACGCTCTGTTCGGTAGTGCGTCTCATGGGAAACAACTCCAGCGAGCAACGAGGTTGGGGTCATCGGAATCTCAACCTTATCGTACACGGATATCACAATGTCGTCCTCAATGAGGGAGAGGGTCTCGTCGTCAAGGTCGGGTGGGGAAAAGGGAATGTTGAGGGTTTCAAACCACGAGGGGGAGCTGCCGACCTCGCTGCGCGAGACGACAGTTTCATAGACAAATGTGACTTCCACAAAGGGCTCCAGTGGTGTACCATCCAAGCGCTGCGGCAGCGCTGTCGCCTTCATGATGTGTACAACAATGCGGGTGCCTTGCTGCATCACGAGGCCCTCGCGACCCATTTTGTTTATCTTCGGCCGCTCCTCACGCCGAGGGTTTAGTTGACTTTCCGGGGTCAGGCGGAAGCCCTTCACTGGGCGCAGCTTCGGTAAAATAACGTGCCGCTCCAGAATTTCATGATCCTCCAGCTTGCGGGAAGAAAGACGACAAGCCTTGCGGCGGCGCATACGTTGCTGCCACAGCTGCAGTTTGCCGTTGCGTGAAAGTGGGCTAAGAAGGAGTGCTCTGGGGGACAGATCCACCTCCAAATCAGTAAGCAAAGGAAGATCTGAGGGCAACTCAAACTTCAACTCACGTCTTTCGCGTGCTGCAACACGTGTTATACGCTGCTGCAACTCATAGCATTCCGAGTCCTCTAGCGGAATGGGCACCTGGAAAAGACGGGCCTCTACCACATCTTTTGGGGTGGCATGGGCCGTGTAAAACAGCCAGCGTCGGTGAAGCAGCTCCAACCGTTTACTCTCATCCTCACCTTGCAGAGAAAGCGGCGGTCGACCGGGGATGGATTGACGTTTCCCCTGCCTACGTATCTTCAGTGCCATGCCGTCGTCGCTGGATCCTGGAAAAACAGCCTCCGTCCCTTCAGACAACGCCGTCGCGTTTCGTCTCAATTTCACGTAGTGGGCCTTAAGGGTGGCCAGGAACGGTTCATACTGCGGATCCAACGGATCTAACTCACCGTGCAGGAAGCGGTCCTCAATTTCCTCGATAGTCATTCCTTGTATCGTCGTCCACGTTGTCGAGAGTGAAATGATGCCTGGCAAAACGCCGCTTCCGTGCTTGCCGTACGTCGTGCCACGGTAAGAAAAAGAAATCGGGGCCTGCAACGGCAGCAACAGATGCACCCGAGTGAGTGCAGGTGTAACGCTGACGGTAGCAATCACGCAATCACCATCCGACCCACCTACTGAGAGAATATGCAGGAGTATCTCCTGGGGCTCCTGCAATGTGAGTAGTTCAAAGGTTTCATTAAAAAAAACTACCTTTGACGAATTCAATGCACGTGGGGCCGTACTTCCCATAAACTGTGGAGTAACCGCAACATTAGTGCGAGCAAACACGAACACCCTAAAAGTGGGCAATTTGCCTTCTTGCAGTCTAGACGACGACATCAATAACTGCGGGGACGGCGGGGACGCCCCGCCACTCTCCAAATGCATCCCTCCGTTAACAGGTACTTGGGATGATGCAACCACCCCCTCAATGACCGGCGTATAATCTAATAAATTTTCCTCCTGAATGGGAAGCACAATCGTCCCCTCGCTATGGCGCCGCAAGTACATGCGGAAAGGCGTCGCTGACAGTGGTGTCTGAGGTCCCGGGCCGTCACTCAACAGGGACATAGCTCCATCAGAAAGGCCTAAGAACCCTCGCCGTAATCCAAACCCCTCGCCACTGTCATTTTGCGATGGCCAATAGGAGGAAGAAGCGGCAGTGACCTCGTGCAAACCTGCCCCTGCATCGGGCTGCTGAAATGGGACAAAACACCCGTTTGGATCTTCACCACGCAGTCGCGCCAGTTGCTGCCAGGCAGACACCATCGCCTTAAGGTACACACGTTCAAGCTCACAGGTGAGATTTAAAAGCTGCCGCAGTGAGTCTTTCAAGTGTTCCTGTTCTTCCGTCAGGCGAGGCTGCTGCTCCAAGTTCTCTAGTTGAGCCTTGTAGAACTGACGGTTCTTAAGCTGCGGCAAAAGGTTCAACTCCACCATACGATACTGCTCGTAGCTGTCCAAAATTTTAGAAACAAGTTTGTCCTCCTGCGTGAAGCTTATCCATGGCTTGGTACTGCCGTGGTAGAGGGGCTGGTGAAGGCCCGCGGAGGACACTAATGAAGTGTTTGTCATGCCCGCAGTGTAAAAAGGCCCAGCCTGCAAAGTTGATGCCGCACCTTCTCTGGAAGCTTCACCGGTATGCTGCCACGCAACCGCTACAGTGGGGCGAAAGCGGATGTAATCAATATGAATAAAAAATGAGTTACTCTTCCTAGCGGCTCCTCTCGTTTCGCTCCACTGGAAGTCTTCGCTAGAGCGGGGCACAAATACGGCGTTTGTGTTGTACATAGGACGAACATTCCCATCCGTGATGTAATCCGCATGAATCCATGGTGTCTGCGCTCGAAATCCGTCGCTTATAAGTTGGGCTCGGTTTCCGTGCAGATGCCTTGGCGATGCAAAGTTGTCCATGAGAATGGACTTCCGCACGACGGATGCATGCAGACGTTGCACGGCCGGGCACAACAAAACGCACTGTGTCCCGTCGTACCCGCCAGTGTCGGGAATACCCAAAAGCTTCATCGCCGCCCCTTCGGCACCGTCAGCCAGCATTTCAAGTAATTTCTGGTGTCGAGCCGTGAGAGACTGCGAGAGTTGGTGCGTCATGCGCTTCGCGCTACCGACATACAGCCACGGCGGCACAAGTTGCGCCAACGTTTCCTCTCCAACAGGCTCTTCAGCCGCCCTAGTGATGACTGCCGTCTCTTCACCCTCCAAAAGTGGCGGAGGCGACAGCAGCGTCATTTCCTGCTCTTCTGCTTCTTTTGTATCTTCGCTTTCAAGACGCTCAACCACTCTCGCGGAGGGTCGACAAAACCCACCGTCCTTGCCCTCCGCAACCGCCTGCTCGAGGGCCTGCGCAGCTTCCACATCGGCAGCTAGCTGATCCAGCGCCAAGGCCGCCACGCTATCACTCGACCTTGCCCGCAGCGATGTGCTGTTCAGAAACAGTTTCAACTCCGTCAACCGGCGTAGCCACCAGGGTGGCCGTGATCTTGCGGAGGCGTCGAGCGTCCGCAGACATGTCACTCCATCCGCCGCCTCCCGCATCGCCTTGACCTTCATGAAGAGTGTACCCGGGTTTTCGGGGTCATAGTCCGCCGCGTTTGTATCGAGCGTCTGATCTTCCGCCGCCCCTGCGGTGTCAAAAGGCAGAAGAGACGCTCGGGCCTCACCGCCGCCGTCACGCGCCCCCCTCTTCTTTAATGCGGACCGCGGTGCCCCCACCTCGTTGGCATTTGATGTGCCCACCTTGTTGAACATGGCCGTCCCTCAAACTGCAGCTGCCCTGCGATGGAGACAGCCCTCTCCCTGTCTTACACACTTTTTATTGCCCTTGTCTTTTTCTTCTTCTTCGTCTCTTTCCCTCTCCTTTTGCTCCTGGAGACAAGTCTTTTCCCCTGCGAGAGTCACAATGCACCACCACAACTCCTGCCTCCACGCACCCCGCCCCCCCTCCCCCGATCACTGTGGTGTCTATGTATGTGCTTAAAATATTCCGGTCCAAAAAGACTACAGAGAGGCCAAATGATACAGGGATTTGGGGTATGTATGTTAGTGGGCGTTCGTAGCGGCCTCTCCGTAGTTTATTTTGATGTTAAGAAACAACCCAGGAGAACAAAAAACGAGGAGCATAATAACAGCAATCACGCACACACAAAGAAAAAAAAAAAAATTAGAATGTAAAGCTGCCCATTGTTGGTGGGCATCCCTTCGTGTAACGGAATCGCCGCATATAATGGGAAGACAGGGCTAGTCATATGCGTCAGGCAGACACATATACACCACTGCCCCTCCTTTTCAACCTCTTTGAAAGGTCACGACAAAAACAGATCCTCCGTCGTGGGTTCACTCCAACTCGCAGGCTCCTCCTCAGCTGCCGCAGTGTCTGTCCTCAACGGCGCTGCTGCCGCAACTATTTTTTCACAGTCATTGCGTGTTGCAGTCTCCTGAGGTCGCTGACGCCCTGTCCGGACCTCGGCGAGCATAGCCTTGTGCTGCGTAAGGCGATCCAAGAAATCCGCGTCCACCTTGTCGCCGTAATAGTGACGCAAGCACCGCACCAAGGCATCAATATGCGGCGACTGAAGCTCCTCCACCCGGCCCCATAACGCCGTCAACACCGGTTGAAGAAAGCGCCGATGCGGGGCCAATGCACACGACGTCGCACCTGCAGTGTCATCCGTTTCCTTGTCGCAGTCATCGTCCTTATCACCCCTCGTGATATCTGTCCTATCATTTACTATGACTTCTTGCGTCAGCAGCGGCGGGGGTGGAAAGTGGAAGCAGAGTGCCATTGTCAAATCCACCAACTCGGCAACTGGCAATACCTCACAGGACCGTCGCGTCAGGCGCGCTGCAGACGCCGTAGCCACCGCCTCGTCTCGCACCTCACACTGACACAGTGCAATCAGAAGATCCGCAAACAAGTATCTTGGCACTCGCGATACTGAAACATGCACCTGTGGAGCCCACTCGGCGCGCTGGGTCCGTAATGTGTTCGCATCCCTAGCGGTTGCCTCATCCTCATACATATGAAGGAACAGCTCCCGGCAGCCATCATACGTGGCGTGAAGAAGTGTGCGATTCACAGGATTACACAGCCATAAGGTGCGGCTACAGTTGGACTTCTCCTCAATTGCCTTTGCCGCGGTGAAACAAGACAATAGGGCCGGCATGAGATGGAGTACGTCAATTGGATAAAGATCCTTGATCACGGGGCGAGTGCGCAGCAGCACCCAAGGCATAAGCGTATCATTGACTTTCTCCTGCCCTGCATAAATAAGAGTTGTGAGGAGAACAGCAAGCGCGCTTGGCGTGCATCCAGCAAGGATATTATCCATGCACGCCGCCGGCGTTGGCGGTGGTGGTGTTGCTATTAGTGGTCCACGCATAGCAGCAGTGTCATTGGCCTCTGGAGAGACAACAAGACTTTGATAGATGGCCCAGAGGCGATGCAGCAGCACGGAAAATACAGGACGATCCCTTCCATCTAGAGCTGCAAACCCATTAAAAGCCAAAACAACATCCCCTGCCTCCAGAGACGAGGCTGCCTCTTCCACAAGACGCGTCCGAAGCTGCTCCCATACATCGCGGAACACACTTCCATTGCCGTGCGGTCGCCGTGTGAACTCATCTGCTATCACGTGAAAGGCAGGAAGAAGCAGTCGCCATGGCCCCTGGCGCACATCTGCAAGAAGCACACGGCAAAGACGGGAATACAGGTGCGGGAAGAAGACATTGGAACACTGCAGGGCAGTAACTAGCGGGGTCACCGTGTCCAAGGGAACAGTGTCTTGTAGTAAAAGTTTACTCGTCTGCTTCAAAATGGCTTGCTTCGCCAAGGCGCACTCACGGCTGTAATCGTCATGCGATAAAATGTTCAACAACATCGCCGTCTGCACAATGTCCAGCTGGCGGGCGACGTCAATGGCTGTAAAGCGTGAAAACCAACGCTGTACCGAAAGCGGATCCACCGTCTGTGGTATCTGCGATGTCAACGACACCATACCCCGCACAAGCCACGGAACCTCCAATGCCGAGGCAATGGCGGTAAAGTGCATGATGACGCTTTCTTGCGAGCGACGCGGAAGCTGCGCCAGAGGAGAAACGCACATTCCTGCCACGAAGCTTCGTAGGCCCAGGGCCTTGCCATGACGTCGAAACACGGCAAGCGCCCGCGCCGCATCCAACGCAGGGAAGTTTGTGGCATCCGGGGGCTTCACAGTCGCCATTTGGATGCTATGCGGTGTTGTGCTGCTAGAAGAAACAGCAGGTAGCGCGGGCGACGGCAGCAACATCAGTGCGGTGGCCAGCAACGACAGGCCTCCCATTTTTGCGTCTGTCAGAGCCGCCTCGTCGGTGAGGAGGCGATGCGCCAAACGAGAGTGAAGGGGGTGGTACGGAACATGCGAGTTACGCCGCAGCAACGCCTTCGTCACACGAACGACATCTGCCACCAAAAGTCCATCGAGAGATCTCTCCAATGCCGTTGCCGCCAAAGAGTACACCTCCCCCCAGTGGGGGGAGTTCACTGCCGCCAAGGCGCAAATGAAGCTCGCCGCGCTGTCAGCGCTTACCAATGCGCACGCCTCCGTGGAGGCAGCCGACACCACCATAGCGGCAGGTGGCACTACATTGGGGCCATCCTGGCTCGCGTGGTGGTACAGCACAGACGCCCGTTGCAGAATGGCCTCGACCAAAGGGAAATAATCCTCCTCGGCGCCCACAGTCATACAACCACCACCACCCACAATACGCAGGAGCTCTGAGCATTGATCCAAACTCATACAAAACAGGTGCGGCAACCATAAAGCTGTGAGTTGAGTTACAGCACTGCCTGAAACAGCGTAGCGGGAGTAGCACCGCGTCAACTCAAAAAGGACGTTCTCGTCAGTGACACTGGCGGGTAGAGTCGTCACCACTTGGGGCAAAAGAATTGTGTGCATGAGTCGGTGCAGTTGAAAGTGATTCCTCACGTGCAGTCGCCCAAGCAGCCTGGCAAAAGCGATAGCGGTTTCACCTTGAAACGGCGCCGTATCCGCCTCCACAGCGGTCGCCACAAAGTGTGCAGATAAAAGGTGATTTGTGGCGACGTGCTGCGGACCATTCAGCGGGGCTGCAGAGGTCTTGTAGCGCCGGAGCAGCTCTGTCCCTATTGGGCCAATGATATCGTCGGAAAGCGCACCGCACTGCTCCATGCACACCAATACCTGCACGAGTACGGACGGTGGCAGCAAATCACTTAACTCGCGAGTGCGCAGCGCAAGCGCCCGTCTGGCACTTTTGAACGCCCGCATGAGCGACAGTGAAGATCCAACCAAAGTGGCGGGTACTGTCTCATGGGCGTGGACTTGCTGCCCTTTGAAGACCCGCCGTGCATACGCATGAAGCCTCGGCAGACGACTCCAAAGTACTACGACGAGGGCCGCAGGAAACATGCGCTCCGCACGCATACCTGTAGCCTTTGACACCGCATCAACAACACTTAACGTCTCCGTGAGAGTCTGATACGCCTCTGCCACGGACGACACGGATGGCGGAGTTGTATCTGGATTCTGCAGCAGTACCGGCAAGGCCGCTGCCCTCAAGCGGCAGAACACGTCTGGCCACTTTTCAAGCGGCGCGTGGATTGCCACATCGTCAGTGGAGGAGCCGATCACTTTGGCCCCGCCAACGATGAGCAGCGACGCCGACTCGAGGGCCTGATGCATCGCCTCCAGCAGAGAGACCAGTGCTTTCTCACTGAAGCTTGGCTCCTCCAGGTTTCCATGTCCTACGTCATGTGTCGGAGAATTATTTTCTCCAGTGTGCAAGGAGTGCGCCGGAAGTTGCAACGCCACGCCGTTGCCAAGTGGAAAGCTCCCGCAGCCGCTGTTGGCAAAGGCATCCCCCCCGTTCTCCTCCTCCTTCACGTCCCCTTCCGCTAGTCTCCTCCCACGCAGCTGGCGCTGCTCCCCACCGTCCCGGTTGATGCGCCTGACGCCATCACGTGCCAAAAAAGCCGCCCCCATCGATGACGCGTGGCGAGACTGCGGGGGGAGACGCACGGCGGCGATGTGGCCTCTTCGTCCCGCCCCACACCCCCACAGCTGTGCCAGCAGCCAACGCATTAACTCCTTTCGCCCGCCCTCCCTCTAGGCCGCCACACTCAAGGGAAACCGGCGCAGAAGCAGGCCACACACAAAACAGGGGCAATCAATGTACTTTTGTTGTTGTTGTTGTTGTTTTTGTTCGTTTGGTGAGAACCAAACGAGCAACGCAAGAAAATGAAAGAAAGATAATAATACTAATATATATATATATATATATGAAAGCACATAGATGTTCCCGCCAATTTGTTTTCACCAACCATCACCTCCTCCTCCCCGCTCATGCACGCAGAGACGCTGGCAAAGCCGATGTCTGCTTGTGTCCCCTCCAGAGGCAAGAGGTTTGGAGCGAAAAAAGGCTACGACCACAGCAAATCAAAAACAGAAATCCAACGCCTGTTTGTTGCGCTGCCCACAAAAACCACAAAAGTAAAGGGCACATCCACGAATTCGATCCTGCCTCACACCAAAACCCCAACACACACCGTCGCCTTCATGTGTACCTCGTCGGAGAGCCTGTCATACCGCCACACTACGTGACATGAGCGCCTCAGCAGAGACATGCACATTGGCAGAGCTGTACCGCACGGTGAACGTTAGTCCCCCTCCGCTGCACCAACGCGTAAAGGCATCTGCATGACCACTTGTAGCAAAGATCTCTTCAATGGTGGAGCCAACGATGTGGGCCCTTAACGGGTTGTTTTTCTTGTAGAGAAGGTAAACCTCGGCGCCATCCTCAAAACGCACCCACAATGTTCCGTCGGACCACGGGCCCTCCTGAGGCTCACCTGCGTCACGCACGACGGTGGGGAGGTCAATTTGCTCCTCAACAGCCGCCAGCACGTCTTGTGGCTGCATGTGAGACGTGAGCAGCAGGACAGGTCGCGGGGCGCAAACGGGGCATGCAGGATTGGGAGAGAGCTCCGTCACGTACGATGTCAACCCCCCACAGTCCGCAGCGCCGTTGAAGTAGGAAAAGCACTGCATCGATGGAGCAACGCCTGTCAAGAGCTTAATAAGCTCGAGAGACGCCTGGCCTGCCACCAAGGCGTTGGTGAAGCCGACCGCTGGCACAACGTTCTTCACGACTCCAAGGACAAAATAAAAGTCGATGTCAGGCCCCATGATACAAAAGAGTTCCTTGCGCTTCTGTGCTTCACTGCGGATCCACTCAATGTGTGCCGCGTTGTCGCTGTCAAGTGTCTCCCCGGGACGTAGTACGTTCCACAGCCGGAACTGCACATAAAGCACGCAGTGCGCTGGAGAACGAGGCACATTCTCCAAGGTGCAGAACGGCACCGTCTTCCGCGGCGGGTAAATGTCAAGGTCACACTCAATGCAGGCCGTCGTTCCCGTGTCTAAACGAATAACGCGACAGGAGGCCTCATACCCTTCCGTGCCGGTGTCAATAAACGGAATCGAACTGGTAATGCGTTTCTCCTTGTTTCCCGTCGATCCCTCCCTCGTGACATCCACAATCTCCCAGACGGCAAGTTCCGCAATCTTCTGATTCATCCATCGTCGTGCGGCCACGGAGTCCACCGCCAAAATAACAACATGAAACTGTCGATAAAAGCCGTCATGTTGGTCCTCAAGGCGTCCAAACACGGCATTCACCCTCACACCCGGACAACGCCGCTCCACAAACGCTGCAGCCACCTCCGCCTTACTGCGCCCAATGTCCGCCTCCGAAAAAAGAAACTGGCGGTTCAGATTGGAGAGTTCGATGGTGTCCATGTCCACGACAGTGATGTCCGTAAACCCGCTCAGTGCCAACGTGTGCAGTACCTCACAGCCAATTCCGCCCGCACCCACTAAGAGGAGACGCACCTCGTCCCAGGTGGTGTTCTCCGCGTTGTATCCTGCCACGGCGAAGGCAGGGGGAGGAGACCGCCGCACAAGATGCTGCAACCCACGTTCATTGGTTGTGAAGGGCGTGCGCAAGCCGACACCTGACATAACTGCTGCCCTCCCCGCCCACCCAAACTACCCCTTACTTTTCGCGTTTTGCTTCTGCCCGCCACTTACTCCCCCCGCTGTTGCTTTTTGGGTTGGCGGCCTTCACCTCCTGCGCGCGGTGGTCTCATGAAAGTAAACCTATCCGCACGAAAGAAGCGAAAAAGCAGCGCATGTACACGACAATAAAAAAAAAAACAGGCGAGAGCCTGACGCTTCTCCCCAGCAACCTGCTGGTCACACGCAGCAGCGCCGCAAGATATACAACAAGCATAAATTCACCTACGTTTTTATGGTATCAGTGGGAAAAATCCCCTGACGGCAGTAGCACTGCCGAAAAAGAAAAGATGGGCAGTAACACGCAGACAAAACAAAAGCAAAACGTGCGCATACATGAAAAGAATTGTGCAATAAAGAAGTAAGCGAGTGCGTAGGCACAAGAGGTAGGAACAATTGGCAACCCTCCCGTGCTAGCTATGCGTACCCCCCCCCCCCCCCTCTCTACGCACGCAGCCAAGTAGGCACATTACTGCCTAGAAACTCGCAAGCTCTCCGTTCCTTCTGAACATGTTGCATCATTCAAGTAAAAATACAAAAATGAGGAAAAAGAGGAAGAAGTGAAAAGAAATAAACATCAAATAAAATTGCGGTGAGGAAAACACTTGAAGTAAAACGGATTTTTCGTCATGTCTCTGTTTCCTCTCCAGATACTCTGCCCCACGGGTTTCTAACCACCTTTCCCTGTAGTCCGGAGACAGGTAATCGCACGTGCATCCCTCGTTTATTGTATGCACCTACTGAAGTTATGGTCACTTCGACTGTGAAGTAGCTTTGGTTAGCCACGCGGAACCCACACCCCTCACTAGTGGGGCGTCGGCAACCCCGGATACTTGTCGCCTGTTCTCCACAATCTCACGAACACGCTGCGGCCGCCGTGGTGCACCATGGCTGCCCCTTGACGGCTGATGGTTCATCTCAGCGACAAAGTGCAGGTAGGCCTCTCGGGCAAGCACCCCACCCGAGTAGTTCCCGTAAAAGGCCTCGGTCAACTGCTTGTAGTGAAGCGTTGGTCCAGAAGAGACAGACGTGCCTCCGGCGTCTCGCCACCTCGTTGTCGGAGAGGCAACGCCACAACTAGCTGCCCCATCTGAAACGGCGACGTCACGGTGAGCATCCGACGCATTGTGCTCCGGCCGCCACGCAACAGGCTCCTCACCCTGTCGCGCAACAATCCGACCGTTCCGTAGCAACAATGCTCTCTTCCTTAGGTCCTTGATTGAGTCTGGACGCGCAAGTACAAGAGCGCTACTGGTGCTTCTGCTTCTGCCAGCATCGACACCCCGTCCACTAAACGGCACCGCTGGAGGCGGATGCAACAACGCATCACCTTCCAACGGCATCAGGCCCGGTTCAGTTATTGGGAAGGGCAGAGTTTCAGACCTAACTCCCGGGCTCCCCGACAACGCCTCAGCAAGGCTACGAGACGAGACATCCACCACATGCTGCGAGGCACGATGACTAGGATTATAGGACTGGGACCGCCCATTGAGGGGAGCAGTCCCCCTATACGCGGAGGCTTGTATACGCCGACGCGGTCGATCCGCTCTCTCCAACAGACGTGCGGTATTAACCACTGCTTGCCCAACCTCCGCATGATACTCCACGCGTCCACCCGGTGTGCAGCTCAGCGGATCGTAGATCGTGGCAACCCCTCTGTCACTCGGAACAGTGCAACCTCGGGACGCTAGAGAGCGGCGCAGCCCACCAGACCTCGAGGGCGGATGCAACGCCGACACGCTGCCGTTTATACTTCTACTACCCCTCCATCTCTTAGGATCCAGTGCTTCTGCCCCACTTGCCCGGTTGGTCGGGTCCGCGGGGCAAAGAAAATGATGCATCCAGGCTCCCGCGTTGCCGCACGGCCGCTTGTCATCGTCGCCTTCGCAAACTACTACAGGTACGGATGAACCGCGATTCCCATGGATCATCGCGGCAGGCCAAAAACACCACGGCAAGAAGTCACTGCAACGTCGTCACTGAAGCGGCGGGGCGGTGAACACCTCTAACCCCCCCACCCCTCCACAAACGGACGTCAGAAGAGAAAGCGTAGAAAAAGTGGGAATACCCACCGCTGGCCAAGGCACAGCCCCCGTTCACCTACAAAAGAGGGAGAGAATGCAATCATGGAGGTCACACTTTGCCTCATGGCGCGCTCCGCATCCCACATATATATATATATATATATATATATACAGACAGCACAC